>NC_092263.1:7780209-7837709 GCF_036320965.1 Panulirus ornatus | reverse complement strand
AAGAAAAAAAATACATGACACTTACCGAGCATAATACATCAGACAGCAGCACAACTCACATTCAGTTCACCACCTCTCATACACAAGTGACCAGTCCTCATTTCGCCCGTAGCCTATCTTAATGTTTACCTAACCGCGCGACTGGACAAAAGCCTTATTAATAACGCACAAGGCAGATCAATAGCATGCGAGGCTATATTAATGGCACAGAGTCTGGTCAGTATAAGATAGTTTGATAGGGAAGGCAATTCATTGCGTTTGTCAATATTGCTATCATTACTCACCAGTGGGTCCAGGCGAGGTGAAATTTCTGGTGGTCTTTTCTGTGCTTTCGTGGCTTGACCAGTTAATTTCTGAGACGATTAATGATGATAATGATGATGAAAACAGTGGTAATGATGATGACAGTGATGGCATACGTAGTAACAGTAATTGCAGTGGTAGTAGTAAACGTAATTATTATCATTAGTTATTATTATTATTATTATTATTATTATTATTATTATTATTATTATCATTATTATCATTATTATTATTATTATTATTATTATTATAATTATTACTATTATTATTATTATTATTATCATTAGTTATTATTATTATTATTATTATTATTATTATTATTATTATTATCATTATTATTATTATTATTATTATTATTATTATTATTATTATTATTATTATCATTATTATTATTACTATTATTATTATTATTATTATTATTATTATTATTGTTATTATTATTATTATTATAATTATTATTATCATCATTATTATCATCATTATAATTATCATCATTCTTATCATTATTCATATTATCATTAAAGTAGCTGTAGTGGTAGTAGTAATAATAACAATGGTAATTATATTAATGAATTACTGTTACTACTACTACTACTACTACTAGTAGTAGTAGTAGTAATAATGATAATAATGGTAATAATAATAATAATAATAATAATAATAATAATAATAATAATAATAATAATAATAATATCATTAATAATAATAATAATAATAATAATTATAATAATAATGATAATAATGTAGGTGAAAAGCCATTAAGTGCAACAAAAGGTTTTTAGCGGTAAAGTAAGGTGTATATGTGAATGAGAAAGGAGGAGAATGAGTGGTGTCAAGTGAAGATGGGTCGACGTCAAGGGAATGTAAGAGCCAGAAGTGGAGGGAACAAAGGGTAGGGGAACACCGGGAAGGAGGTGGAAGGATGAAGTGAAGGAGAGTTTGAGTATTCGCCGTTTGGACATTAAGGAGGGTGAGAGGCGTACATGGGATAGAGTGAAGTGATATACAAGGGGCGACGTGCTGTCAGTGTGCCGAACCAGAGCATATGAAGTGGTTGGGAGATAGGTCTATGGAACGTTCCTGAGTAGAGGGAGTCTTTGGTGTATAATAAGGCTGCTTGCTCCTAAACCAAAAAAGTTTTGAATGATGATGAAAATAATAATAATAATAATAATAATAATAACGATGATAATAATAGTCATGATAATAATAATAATAACTAATGATAATGATGATAATCACTGCGACTTTTTTAACGCTCCTTCAATAACGGCTGTCATTACTACAACCACGTAAATCACCTCTGCTACCTAAATGTCCATACCCACCCCAGCTACCTAAACTACCCCTGCAATAACCTGTTGAAATGTAGAGGCCAAAGGGGTCAATATGTCCCTTTTGGTGTTGACACTTTCAACCTCCCGAGGGAACGCACTTCATCACTGGACACATGAACTAGCTACAAGTAATGACTGGACACTTGAACTGGCTAAAAGTAATCAATGGACACATGAACTAGCTACAAGTAATGACTGGACACATGAACTAGCTAAAAGTAATCAATGGACACATGAACTAGCTACAAGTAATGACTGGACACTTGAACTGGCTAAAAGTAATCAATGGACACATGAACTAGCTACAAGTAATGACTGGACACATGAACTAGCTAAAAGTAATCAATGGACACATGAACTAGCTACAAGTAATGACTGGACACTTGAACTGGCTAAAAGTAATCAATGGACACATGAACTAGCTAAAAGTAATCAATGGACACATAAACTAGCTAAAAGTAATTACTGGACACATGAACTAGGTAAAAGTAATCAATGGACACATGAACTAGCTAAAAGTAATCAATGGACACATGAACTAGCTAAAAGTAATCAATGGACACATAAACTAGCTAAAAGTAATCAATGGACACATGAACTAGCTAAAAGTAATCAATGGACACATGAACTAGCTAAAAGTAATTACTGGACACTTGAACTAGCTAAAAGTAATCAATGGACACATGAACTAGCTAAAAGTAATCAATGGACACATGAACTAGCTAAAAGTGATCAATGGACACATGAACTAGCTAAAAGTAATCAATGGACACATGAACTAGGCAAAAGTAATTACTGGACACATGAATTACCTAGACGATACTTAAACATGCCGACGCCGAGGAAAGTAAAAATCATCGTTTCTTAAGTGCTACTTAAATAGCCGATACTAGAAGGTCAAGACAGTAGGGTGAAAATGTCCTAGATCTGTTAACCATCCTGCACACAATGCTAGACTTGCCTGCGACCAGAGACATATTGTAAGGGTGCAGGAACAGAGACATATTGTAAGGGTGCAGGAACAGAGACATACTGTAAGGGTGCAGGAACAGAGACATATTGTAAGGGTGCAGGAACAGAGACATATTGTAAGGGTGCAGGAACAGAGACATATTATAAGGGTGCAGGAACAGAGACATATTGTAAGGGTGCAGGAACAGAGACATATTGTAAGGGTGCAGGGAGAGACATATTGTAAGGGTGCAGGAACAGAGACATATTGTAGAGGTGCAGGAACAGAGACATATTGTAAGGGTGCAGGAACAGAGACATATTGTAAGGGGCAGGAACAGAGACATATTGTAAGGGTGCAGGAACGGAGACATATTGTAAGGGTGCAGGAACAGAGACATATTGTAAGGGGCAGGAACAGAGACATATTGTAAGGGTGCAGGAACAGAGACATATTGTAAGGTGCAGAAACAGAGACATATTGTAAGGGTGCAGGAACAGAGACATATTGTAAGGGTGCAGGAACAGAGACATATTGTAAGGGTGCAGGAACAGAGACATATTGCAAGGTGCAGAAACAGAGACATATTGTAAGGGTGCAGGAACAGAGACATATTGTAAGGGTGCAGGAAACAGAGACATATTGTAAGGGGCAGGAACAGAGACATATTGTAAGGGTGCAGGAACAGAGACATATTGTAAGGGTGCAGAACAGAGACCATATTGTAAGGGTGCAGAACAGAGACATATTGTAAGGGTGCAGGAACAGAGACATATTGTAAGGGTGCAGGAACAGAGACATATTGTAAAGGGTGCAGGAACAGGAGACATATTGTAGGGGCTGAACAGAGACATATTGTAAGGGTGCAGGAACATGAGACTAGATTGTAGAGGAGAAGGGTGCAGGACATCATAGAGACATGATTGTAAGGGTGCAGGAACAGAGACATATTGTAAGGGGGCAGGAACAGAGACATATTGTTGAGGGAGACAGGAACAGAGACATATTGAGTATTTGTAAGGGTTGCAGTAACAGAGACATATTGTAAGGGTGCAGGAACAGAGACATATTGTATGGGTGCAGAACAGAGACATATTGTAAAGGGTGCAGGAACAGAGACATATGTACAGGGTGCAGGAACAGAGACATATGTAAGGGTGCAGGAACAGAGACATATTGTAAAGGTGCAGGAACAGAGACATATTGTAAGGGTGCAGGAACAGAGACATATTGTAAAGGTGCAGGAACAGAGACATATTGTAAGGGTGCAGGAACAGAGACATATTGTAAAGGTGCAGGAACAGAGACATATTGTGAGGGTGCAGGAACAGAGACATATTGTGAGGGTGCAGGAACAGAGACATATTGTAAGGGTGCAGGAACAGAGACATATTGTAAGGGTGCAGGAACAGAGACATATTGTAAAGGTGCAGGAACAGAGACATATTGTAAAGGTGCAGGAACAGAGACATATTGTAAGGGTGCAGGAACAGAGACATATTGTAAGGGTGCAGGAACAGAGACATATTGTAAGGGTGCAGGAACAGAGACATATTGTAAAGGTGCAGGAACAGAGACATATTGTAAGGGTGCAGGGACAAAAATAATTACATAGAAAGCACTGAAGAGTTGCATAGTCTAACCATGAAAGAGAAGGGTTTTAGCAGACATCAAACCACCCTTAACCCACCCCCCTCCTTCCCTAGAGTTGCCATCGTTCTTTTAGTATATTCTCCTTTTTTTTTTTTTGAGTTGCCAACGTTTAGTATTTTTTTTTCTTTTAGAGTTGTTAACGTTCTTTTAGTATATATTTTTTTTCTTTTAGAGTTGACAACGTTCTTTTAGTATGTTTTTTTTTAGAGTTGACAACGTTCTTTTAGTATATTTTTTTCTTTTAGAGTTGCCAACGTTCTTTTAGTAAATCTTTTTTCTTTTACAGTTGCCAACGTTCTTTTAGTATGTTTTTTCTTTTAGAGTTGACAACGTTCTTTTAGTATATTTTTTTCTTTTAGAGTTGCCAACGTTCTTTTAGTATATCTTTTTTCTTTTACAGTTGCCAACGTTCTTTTAGTATGTTTTTTTCGTTTAGAGTTGCCAACGTTCTTTTAGTATATTCTATATATGCCATTTTCTACGTACCTTTTCTCTCTCTCTCTCTCTCTCTCTCTCTCTCTCTCTCTCTCTCTCTCTCTCTCTCGTGTGGACTGGTCAGACTGCATTTGCGGTGTATGGCTCTGGTGTTACCAGCTGTTTCCTTGTTAAACATTAATCCACGAGGAATTACATGGATTTTTCTCCTTAGCCACCTCGCTTGGCATTCCCAAATTAACGAGAGGATGACAGGCTGGCAACATCCACTGTTTCTTCCATGAACCAGATGAATTCTGATACTTATATATATATATATATATATATATATATATATATATATATATATATATATATATATATATATATATATATATATATGGTTTCAGAGGTATTGGAGGATGTGTGGATCAGGTGTTTGCTTTGAAGAATGTATGTGAGAAATACTTAGAAAAGCAAATGGATTTGTATGTAGCATTTATGGATCTGGAGAAGGCATATGATAGAGTTGATAGAGATGCTCTGTGGAAGGTATTAAGAATATATGGTGTGGGAGGCAAGTTGTTAGAAGCAGTGAAAAGTTTTTACCGAGGATGTAAGGCATGTGTACGTGTAGGAAGAGAGGAAAGTGATTGGTTCTCAGTGAATGTAGGTTTGCGGCAGGAGTGTGTGATGTCTCCATGGTTGTTTAATTTGTTTATGGATAGGGTTGTTGGAGAGGTGAATGCAAGAGTTTTGGAAAGAGGGGCAAGTATGCAGTCTGTTGTGGATGAGAGAGCTTGGGAAGTGAGTCAGTTGTTGTTCGCTGATGATACAGCGCTGGTGGCTGATTCATGTGAGAAACTGCAGAAGCTGGTGACTGAGTTTGGTAAAGTGTGTGAAAGAAGAAAGTTAAAGAGTAAATGTGAATAAGAACAAGGTTATTAGGTACAGCAGGGTTGAGGGTCAAGTCAATTGGGAGGTAAATTTGAATGGAGAAAAACTGGAGGAAGTAAAGTGTTTTAGATATTTGGGAGTGGATCTGGCAGCGGATGGAACCATGGAAGCGGAAGTGAATCACAGGGTGGGGGAGGGGGCGAAAATTCTGGGAGCCTTGAAGAATGTTTGGAAGTCGAGAACATTATCTCGGAAAGCAAAAATGGGTATGTTTGAAGGAATAGTGGTTCCAACAATGTTGTATGGTTGCGAGGCGTGGGCTATGGATAGAGTTGTGCGCAGGAGGGTGGATGTGCTGGAAATGAGATGTTTGAGGACAATATGAGGTGTGAGGTGGTTTGATCGAGTAAGTAATGTAAGGGTAAGAGAGATGTGTGGTAATAAAAAGTGTGATTGAGAGAGCAGAAGAGGGTGTTTTGAAATTTGTCACATGGAGAGAATGAGTGAGGAAAGATTGACCAAGAGGATATATGTGTCAGAGGTGGAGGGAACGAGGAAAAGTGGGAGACAAAATTTGGAGGTGGAAAGATGGAGTGAAAAAGATTTTGAGTGATCGGGGCCTGAACATGCAGGAGGGTGAAAGGCGTGCAAGGAATAGAGTGAATTGGAACGATGTGGTATACCGGGGTCGACGTGCTGTCAATGGATTGAAGCAGGGCATGTGAAGCGTCTGGGGTAAACCATGGAAAGTTCTGTGGGGCCTGGATGTGGAAAGGGAGCTGTGGTTTCAGTGCATTATTACATGACAGCTAGAGACTGAGTGTGAACGAATGTGGCCTTTGTTGTCTTATCCTAGCGCTACCCCACAGACATGAGGGGGAAGGGGGTTGTTATTCCATGTGTGGCGAGGTGGCGATGGGAATGAATAGAGGCAGACAGTTTGAATTATGTACATGGGTATATATGCATATGTCTGTGTGTGTATATATATATGTATACTTTGAGATGTATAGGTATGTATATTTGCGTGTGTGGACGTGTATGTATATACATGTGTATGTGGGTGGGTTGGGCCATTCTTTCGTCTGTTTCCTTGCGCTACCTTGCTAACGCGGAAGACAGCGACAAAGTGAAATAAAATAAGATAATAAATAATATTAGAAAGGGTCACAATTTTGTGCGTGATCAAGATATTCCGATGAGTCCACGGGGAAAATGAAACACGGTAAGTTCCCAAGTGCACTTTCGTGTTTTGGACCATCACATGTTTACCAAATGGCGTCCTAGCTTCGTCTCTTCGATGTATATCAACTGACTGTTATATTTCTCTCTTGTGTCTCCCCTGATGATGTGATTATTACACGAAAGTGCAATTGGGAACTTATCGTATTTCATTTTCCCCCGTGGATTCATAGGAATATATATATATATATATATATATATATATATATATATATATATATATATATATATATATATATATATATATATATATATATATATATATATACATATATATATATATATATATATATATATATATATATATATATATATATATATATATATATATACATATATGCAGACTACCTACGTATAGAGGGAGCTGTGGACACAACCCTAAATTACAGAGGGAATTCTCTGTGATAATTTTGGCAAAGATGCGTCTATCTCTGGTGTGCACAGCACCCCACTCCCTGTGTTCACGAGAGACGTCAACACACGACGAGAGAAACACCGTCTCTCTTATCTCAAACAGGTGTCGCCCATGACACTCCAGATCCTTATCTACCATTATCTCTCTTGCAAATTAATTACCTCTGCCCCCAGCCTCGTGCCCTTGGCTAGGTGAGGGGAAGAAACCTCCCTCGACACAATTGATGCTTGTGGTTCGCCTTCAGTATCGCCATCAGACGAGTGTCTGTGTCCCAGAAACAGACGCTCGCTGAAACACTGCTGCTACGTCATGACGTAAACTACCGTAATAGACAGTTACGTCATGACGTAGACTACCGTAATAGACAGTTACGTCATGACGTAGACTACCGTAATACACACAGTTACGTCATGACGTAGACTACCGTAATAAACAGTTACGTCATGACGTAGACTACCGTAATAGACAGTTACGTCATGACGTAGGCTACCGTAATAGACAGTTACGTCATGATGTAGACTACCGTAATAGACAGTTACGTCATGACGTAGACTACCGTAATACACACAGTTACGTCATGACGTAGACTACCGTAATAAACAGTTACGTCATGACGTAGACTACCGTAATAATAAACAGTTACGTCATGACGTAGACTACCGTAATAATAAACAGTTACGTCATGACGTAGACTATCGTAATAAACAGTTACGTCATGACGTAGACTACCGTAATAATAAACAGTTACGTCATGACGTAGACTATCGTAATAAACACTTACGTCATGATGTAGACTACCGTAATACACAGTTACGTCATGACGTAGACTACCGTAATAATTAACATTACGTCATGATGTAGACTACCGTAATAAACAGGTACGTCATGACGTAGACTACCGTAATAAACAGTTACGTCATGACGTAGACTACCGTAATAAACAGTTACGTCATGACGTAGACTACCGTAATAAACAGTTACGTCATGACGTAGACTACCGTAATAAACAGTTACGTCATGACGTAGACTACCGTAATAATTAACATTACGTCATGACGTAGACTACCGTAATAATAAACAGTTACGTCATGACGTAGACTACCGTAATAATTAACATTACGTCATGATGTAGACTACCGTAATAATAAACAGTTACGTCATGACGTAGACTACCGTAATAATTAACATTACGTCATGATGTAGACTACCGTAATAAACAGTTACGTCATGACGTAGACTACCGTAATAAAGTTACGTCATGATGTAGACTACCGTAATACACACAGTTACGTCATGACGTAGACTACCGTAATAAACACTTACGTCACGATGTAGACTACCGTAATAGACAGTTACGTCATGACGTAGACTACCGTAATACACACAGTTACGTCATGACGTAGACTACCGTAATAAACAGTTACGTCATGACGTAGACTACCGTAATACACACAGTTACGTCATGACGTAGACTACCGTAATACACAGTTACGTCATGACGTAGACTACCGTAATACACACAGTTACGTCATGACGTAGACTACCGTAATAAACAGTTACGTCATGACGTAGACTACCGTAAACAGGATAGTCTACAAACGTAGTCATCTGTTATGGCATCTATGAAACAAGAATACGTTACGTTACTATCCTAAATGCAAGATATTAATGTTTTCTTTCGTCTGTGGTGAAGTGAATGCGAGATGTGTGTATGTGTGTGTGTGTGTGTGTGTGTGTGTGTGTGTGTGTGTGTGTGTGTGTGTGTGTGTGTGGGTCACTAAGATCGAGGAGCCGCTGTGTTTGGAAATCATTATTGATCTTAGATGAGTGTGTGAGACACCTGGCGTGAGCCCCGCCTTCCCTTGCTGAGCAACGTAGGGCGACTGCAGTACTACGTCTTCTACCTTATATCTAAAACAAGTGACGGTAGTTTTAAAGCTAATTTGGGTGTGTTCCCATCCTTCATCATCCAGGTGGTAGTTCGTTATCTGCCCTGGTGGTGGTGTGAGGTACTACCCGTATGTATGTACAGTGGCAGAGAGAAATTCACTTGTGGCTGATCGAAGCTGTGCTGATAGACTGGGGGACTCAGGGTCCCCCCTTGTGGGGGGGTCGACCTGGCGCATAGTAAAAGGTCAAGTGTGTCCAGGTCTCTTGGTCATGACTGTACACGTGTACATACATGACTGTACACGTGTACGTACATGAGTGATGACTGTACACGTGTACGTACATGAGTGTACACGTGTACGTACGTGAATGATGAACGTACATTGCATATGACCCATGACCCTCGTGCCTGTGAAGCTATAGCTGTGGACCACAAAGCAAAATGGCCACACGACACAGATACGTCCAACACGTAACTTCTGTTTACTATGAGTTTTAAATCTATTTCTATTTTTCTGTTTCCTCATCATTGAACCGACATAGAAAACTTCTCATGTATGATTAACATGAAAGTCTATTGGTTGTGTGAGCGTTGTGATCTATCGCAAACATCACCTGACACTTGGCCTACTGCTTCTTAACACTGCTTCACGAAGCCCAGGAGTCGAACCCTGACCTACTGCTTCTTAACACTGCTTCACGAAGCCCAGGAGTCGAACCCTGACCTACTGCTTCTTAACACTGCTTCACGAAGCCCAATAGTCGAACCCTGACCTACTGCTTCTTAACACTGCTTCATGAACCCCAGGAGTCGAACCCTGACCTACTGCTTCTTAACACAGCTTCACGAAGCCCAGGAGTCGAACCCTGACCTACTGCTTCTTAACACTGCTTCACGAAGCCCAGGAGTCGAACCCTGACCTACTGCTTCTTAACACTGCTTCACGAAGCCCAGGAGTCGAACCCTGACCTACTGCTTCTTAACACAGCTTCATGAACCCCAGGAGTCGAACCCTGACCTACTGCTTCTTAACACAGCTTCATGAACCCCAGGAGTCGAAGCCTGACCTACTGCTTCTTAACACTGCTTCACGAAGCCCAGGAGTCGAACCTTGACCTACTGCTTCTTAACACTGCTTCATGAACCCCAGGAGTCGAACCCTGACCTACTGCTTCTTAACACTGCTTCACGAAGCCCAGGAGTCGAACCCTGACCTACTGCTTCTTAACACTGCTTCACGAAGCCCAGGAGTCGAACCCTGACCTACTGCTTCTTAACACTGCTTCACGAACCCCAGGAGTCGAACCCTGACCTACTGCTTCTTAACACTGCTTCACGAACCCCGGGAGTCGAACCCTGAGTTGGATCCATGAGAAGCAGACTGACCAGTGGCAGGCTTCACCAGTGATTGCTTCATCCTCACTTGACGTCGAGTGAAGCTCAACACTGGTGAGTGAGAGAGAGAGAGAGAGAGAGAGAGAGAGAGAGAGAGAGAGAGAGAGAGAGAGAGAGAGAGAGAGAGGCTGCCTCACCACCTTCCTTCTCAGGTTCGGTTATACGTGTTGTGGTCTTGTGTGGTACAAACTGTGGCTCTCGTACCATCTGTTGGTCTTCATGCAGACCATCATACAGGGCCTCGCTAGGCCACGGGTCAACGTAGACATGGCGCTCCTGACTGTAATTACTTCGTCAATAGTCATCTTATTCATATTTTTTTCCCCTCCACCTCACAATTCTCATCAGAATACATCCTGACAGTGATGAATGAGGTAGAGTATGAGGCTCTATGATCCCCCTCACACCTCACAGTTCTGCACCAGCTGCAGACTTGAGAGAAATGATCGACCACTCCACCACAAACCCATGGTGGACCTTCCTCCGTCGTCCTGACATTTGGTCATGAAATGTCCCGTGAATAAAACAAAATGTACAAGAAGAAGAAGACGAAAAAAAATATTGTTTCTGTTGTTTAACGACTGAAGACGATCATACCAGACGCTTAACTGATCACTGGTCCTCAACCAGAGGACTTGTCCAGAGCCAAAATTGATCAGATCCCAGGAACATTCATGTTTTTGTATCTAATGGATACTGAGTTAGGAAGGATTAGATTAAATGTTTGAATCTGACTGACAGATGCACTCTCTCTCTCTCTCTCTCTCTCTCTCTCTCTCTCTCTCTCTCTCTCTCTCTATCTATCTATCTATCTATCTATCTATCTATCTATCTCTCTCTCTCTCCCCGGAACACAGTTGGATAATGTTAAGTTATTGACGACTCGAAGTGAATGATTACTGACCTGAGGCTGAACCAGGATGGTTCCAGCCTCGGGTGCTGAAGGTAATTGGTGGTCGTTTACGATGGTTTCAGCCTCGGGTGCTGAAGGTAATTGGTGGTAGTTTACAGTGCCATGTGTTTTTTTTCCTTCTCCTTGGTTAAGTCACTGCAGTACATCACTGGCTGTGGTCTGAATGTCTTGTGTTTTCACTGACTGAATTGGCAAGCTAATTACCTAGGTTAAACTGACACAGAGACAGAGACGAATGAATTTTGTTTAGTCTCTGTTGGGCTGAGCGTCAAGCATAAGGGAAAAAAAGTGGAAAGATGGAAAAGTGCAATTGTGTGGATCTCGTATCGATTTTCGATGCTTTTCATGTTTTCTTTTCCTCCTCCTTCTATGACTCGTCTTACCCTTGAAATCATCGGAAGGTGTTAAAGAGTTGCAAAACTTGGCCGTGGACGGGCAAGTGAAATTATAACGGCTCATCCTCGAGGAAAAGTTATGAGGGTCATCCAAAGGCATAACATATGCAAGGAGTAAATATGGTTTATCTTGTCAATCTCAATTTGGAGAAAGGCAAATGGACGAATACAGAAAGACACACGTTTTACAGCAGGGCTATTTAGAAGAATTAAAAGAAACGAATGAAATCATTCATAAAGTACTGACGAAATTCTTACATGAATATATTGATATCGTGACGAAATGCATTAATTAGCTGAATGAAACATGTGATCAATTGTAATAATAATAAGTTAAATGAAATATTTAGAGCCAAAATAAAAAAAAAAAAAAATGACGAAGGCAAAATAAATATATGACCCTTTCATCAATTTGAATTTCATGATCCGGCGTTTCCTCCTGAAGTAATTGAATCGCCCTGTATTACAGTGTGAGACACAAAGTAAAAGAGGTGGGTGGGAGGAGAGGACACGAACATACAGGGAGAGAACTGACAGCAGATAAACTGTAGAGAGAATGTTTACGAAAGATGGAGGCTGATGGAGGGAGAAATGGATGGCGAGTGACGTGGGAGGAGATAGTCAGTGAATGACACAAACACAAAGGGAAGTGTTCAGCAATTCACGGGCGCGCCCCTCTGCCCACGGTCGAGCGTATGGGTTCGAATCCTGGTTTGCGGCAGTCGCGGCCCACAGTCAACCCAGCTGTTCATCCACCCCTAGGAATTGGTAGATGAAACAGGTACCACTGACGTGGATAGGGAACAGAGGACATAACATGAAATTAAACAAAACAAAAAAAAATTAAGAAAATGGTAGATTAGCATTTCTATCGTATGAAAGTGGTGGGTGAAGGGAAGATCACCGAAGACAAGATGAATGCAAACAACATTCATAGATTCTTAAAAAAGAATTGTAAAACAACAGAGAATGTTCGAGAGAATAGGGCTTCACAAGTGTAAGACTTCCCCCTTCCTTCCCCCGTACAGCACAAATAGATAAAGTACATTTAGGGTAAACATGAACTTCCAGAGAGGGATGGTTGTATTATTCGCTCACCAGACTATACAGATAAGTGACATATGTGTTCGGGCTCAGTAAAGATCATCTGAATCTTTAACTGAACCACAAGGAAGAGTTGGATGAATGTTTGATCGGATCCAACACTGGAGTCACCTTCCTCAAACACATATGTCAATCCAGCAGACACCATTGACGAACGATTCTCTCTCACTTGAAAGGAAATGGTTTCAGATCCTTTTACTCAATGGAGTTGGATGCTATATATGTATCAGGCAAAGACTGTCTGCGTGTATAAGTCTGTTATTACAGAGTTCTGTTCAACTCCAGAAGGTATTTTGTTCACCAAACTCTTTAGTAAGTTATGTACATCTGTGAGACTGTACAACTCATCGTTAGATTCATCGAGGCTCTCCTTAATTCAAACAGATCTTAAAGGGACGACACAGGAGGACAAAGTAAAAGGAAAGACTATATTTACAGTTAATTCCGAGACATCTTATCCCTCTATGGTGCTGTAAAAAAAAGATCGAGTCTCCCATTAGCTAAACATGTTGTTAGAAATAATATCAACGTTTTCTTAGACATTTAGAACATATGTATATATACAGAATCCTCACTTCACCGTGAAGAGATATATGCACAATCACCACTGGAAAGAGAAGATAAAAACAGTGAGCACTTTCGTGTATTACATCCTCAGACAGAGTGAGGGAGATACAGGTGCTGAGTTCTTCATAAGCACAGAGACAGTAGTGAGGCGAGGCATCATAAACCCCTGTGGAGTGCAGGTGGGCGCTAATTATGTGACCTGACATCTGACCTTCCTCTTCGTACATGGAGTGTGGACAGGATTATGTTTTTGGGGGGTAGACTTCTTGATAATTTATTACAGTTAACAGTTTGTCACATTTTGAATGGCCACAGGACATAGTTACATTATGCTCAAATGTGCCGGAGATCGAACATGACTCTGTTCTATTTCTTTCACAGACACAGTTTGATTTAGCTATGGTGTTAGCTCCTTCCCAGTCGATATGGTGATCAAAGTCAGCTTGATGTTGTAATAAGCCGTTGCTCTGTTGTGCTATCCTAACACTGTATTTAAGGTTATGAGATCCTAGTCTCCAAATCTTTTCCCGATTGTCCAATGTAGAAATGGATTACAGTCTTTACATGGGACTTTATATAAACAACACCTGTATTATTTGATGGGTTATTTTTGATGACGGCTTTCTTGATGGTGTTTTCATGTTTGAATACTACTTGTTCATTAATTTTTATTTAGAATGTGAACACATTCGAGAAAATTCTCATGGAAGGGATGAACAAGGGTTATTTGGCAACATTTTACATTCTAGTTTATTATTTTGGTCACTATAGAAACGTTTCCTTGCCGCATTCTGACACTGGTTAAGTATATTTATTGGGTATCCTGGCTGCTGTCCAATGTACTGAATCATTTTCAGTTTATCATCTAAAAATTCATGGTCTGAAATCCTATATGCTCTCAGGTACATAGATATGAAAACCGATTTCTTTTTTTTTTTTTTTACATAAATATGTTGATTTGAATGAAAGTGGACATAAGACATAATATATTCTAGGTTTTCTGATAACTTTAGTTTTCAAGATACCTCCATCTTTGATGATAACCTCTACATACAAAAAGGGTAACTCATTATTCATTTCGACTTCATAAGTTAACTTTATGGAGGGAGCTGACGCGTTTAACTTATGAAGAAACAAAAGCCAGTGTTGCAGTGATTTAAATCAGTCAAGGAAAACACATGTTGACTCCACAAACTACCGTAAACTACCACGAATTGCCTTCAGCACCCGAGGCTGAAACCACCGTAAACTACCACGAAGTATCTTCAGCACCCGAGGCTGGAACCATCCTGGTTCAGCCTCAGGTCAGTAATAATTCGCCTCGAGTCGTCAATAACTTAACATTATCCAACTGTGTCCCGGGGAGAGAGAGAGAGAGAGAGAGAGAGAGAGAGAGAGAGAGAGAGAGAGAGAGAGAGAGAGAGAGAGAGAGTGCATCTGTCAGTCAGATTCACACATTTAATCTAATCCTTCCTAACTCAGTATCCATTAGATACAAAAACATGAATGTTCCTGGGATCTGATCAATTTTGGCTCTGGACAAGTGCTCTGGTTGAGGACCAGTGATCAGTTAAGCGTCTGGTATGATCGTCTTCAGTCGTTAAACAACAGAAACAATATTTTTTCTCGTCCTCTTCTTCTTGTACATTTTGTTTTATTCACGGGACATTTCATGACCAAATGTCAGGACGACGGAGGAAGGTCCACCATGGGTTTGTGGTGGAGTGGTCGATCATTTCTCTCAGGCCTGCAGCTGGTGCAGAACTGTGAGGTGTGAGGGGGATCATAGAGCCTCATACTCTACCTCATTCATCACTGTCAGGATGTATTCTGATGAGAATTGTGAGGTGGAGGGGAAAAAATATGAATAAGATGACTATTGACGAAGTAATTACAGTCAGGAGCGCCATGGTACGGTACGTTGACCCGTGGCCCAGCGAGGCCCTGTATGATGGTCTGCATGAAGACCAACAGATGGTACGAGAGCCACAGTTTGTACCACACAAGACCACAACACGTATAACCGAACCTGAGAAGGAAGGTGGTGAGGCAGCCTCTCTCTCTCTCTCTCTCTCTCTCTCTCTCTCTCTCTCTCTCTCTCTCTCTCTCTCTCTCTCACTCACCAGTGTTGAGCTTCACTCGACGTCAAGTGAGGATGAAGCAATCACTGGTGAAGCCTGCCACTGGTTCAGTCTGCTTCTCATGGATCCAACTCAGGGTTCGACTCCCGGGCTTCGTGAAGCAGTGTTAAGAAGCAGTAGGTCAGGGTTCGACTCCCGGGGTTCATGAAGCAGTGTTAAGAAGCAGTAGGTCAAGGTTCGACTCCTGGGCTTCGTGAAGCAGTGTTAAGAAGCAGTAGGTCAGGGTTCGACTCCTGGGCTTCGTGAAGCAGTGTTAAGAAGCAGTAGGTCAGGGTTCGACTCCTGGGCTTCGTGAGGCAGTGTTAAGAAGCAGTAGGTCAGGGTTCGACTCCTGGGCTTCGTGAAGCAGTGTTAAGAAGCAGTAGGTCAAGGTTCGACGCCTGGGCTTCGTGAAGCAGTGTTAAGAAGCAGTAGGTCAGGGTTCGACTCCTGGGCTTCGTGAAGCAGTTTTAAGAAGCAGTAGGTCAGGGTTCGACTCCTGGGCTTCGTGAAGCAGTGTTAAGAAGCAGTAGGTCAGGGTTCGACTCCTGGGCTTCGTGAAGCAGTGTTAAGAAGCAGTAGGTCAGGGTTCGACTCCTGGGCTTCGTGAAGCAGTGTTAAGAAGCAGTAGGTCAGGGTTCGACTCCTGGGCTTCGTGAAGCAGTGTTAAGAAGCAGTAGACCAAGATTATCCCTTCAGGTGATGTTTGCGATAGATCACAACGCTCACACAACCAATAGACTTTCATGTTAATCATACATGAGAAGTTTTCTATGTCGGTTCAATGATGAGGAAACAGAAAAATAGAAATAGATTTAAAACTCATAGTAAACAGAAGTTACGTGTTGGACGTATCTGTGTCGTGTGGCCATTTTGCTTTGTGGTCCACAGCTATAGCTTCACAGGCACGAGGGTCATGGGCCATATGCAATGTACGTTCATCACTCATGTACGTACACGTGTACACTCATGTAACGTGTACAGTCATCACCCATGTACGTACACGTGTACAGTCATCACTCATGTACGTACACGTGTACACTCATGTACGTACACGTGTACAGTCATCACTCATGTACGTACACGTGTACAGTCATCACTCATGTACGTAAACGTGTACAGTCATGTACGTACACGTGTACAGTCATCACTCATGTACGTAAACGTGTACAGTCATGTACGTACACGTGTACAGTCATCACTCATGTACGTACACGTGTACAGTCATCACTCATGTACGTACACGTGTACAGTCATGTCCGTACACGTGTACAGTCATCACTCATGTACGTACAGGTGTACAGTCATCACTCATGTACGTACACGTGTACAGTCATGTACGTACACGTGTACAGTCATGACCAAGAGACCTGCACACACTTGACCTTTTACTATGCGCCAGGTCGACCCCCCCACAAGGGGGGACCCTGAGTCCCCCAGTCTGTCAGCACAGCTTCGATCAGCCACAAGTGAATTTCTCTCTGCCACTGTACATACATACGGGTAGTACCTCACACCACCACCAGGGGAGATAACGAACTACCAGCCCACCTGGATGATGAAGGATGGCACACGCCTAGCCAGTGTAGCTTTGGTTATCCTTAGAAAACTCGCGTTACATGTTCTCTAACGAAGGTCGTCTCTTGTCGCCAGCGTTACATGTTCTCTAACGAAGGTCGTCTCTTGTCGCCAGCGTTACATGTTCTCTAACGAAGGTCGTCTCTTGTCGCCAGCGTTACATGTTCTCTAACGAAGGTCGTGTCGTCTCTTGTCGCCAGCGTTACATGTTCTCTAACGAAGGTCGTCTCTTGTCGCCACGTCTGTCTAAAATGCCACACCCAGAGAGCAAAGGCGAGACCTCTCACTCCTCCTTCGTCACACTGAGGTGCATCTGCCTCCCTCCAAGATCAATACGTATTTTCTTTTTTATTTTTCACAGGAGAGGTTCCTAATCTCTTTGGTCTCGCGTAACACTAACCTGGCCTACTAACACCATACGTACCACCTCATAATCGTCCCTCTTTTGTTTACAGTAGGATCAATTAGCCAAAGAAATATCTTGCTCTCACAACATTGCCTATGGGGGATGAATATCACGTATGCTGTTCAAAGATTCTGTTAAGATATTCATGAATTCAGCTTATGAGAGCAAGTGTCAAGGTGTCGTACCACTAGCTGTATACATGGACCAACACTTGAGAACCACTGGTTCAACACAGCCCACAGCTGTGTTGAGGTCTACAGCTTTCCAGAGGTACGAGAATGCAACATTACTTATCATAAATGTGGAACAGAGATAAGAAGAGATAAGAATATCAAAGGCTTCGAAGATATCAGTCTGAAGTTGTAACAAGCGAAATACTTTTTGAGATGAGAGATACGGTGTTACGGGTCGGTGTGTTTAAAGTTCACAGGAACACAGAGAATGTGTAAAAAAAGTATCTTAGCACTTTTTTGTTTGAAGCAATATGGTACCACGGACGAAGGATTTTGATAAATGCCCATTGGTCTGGCTAACACACACACACACACACACATATATATATATATATATATATATATATATATATATATATATATATATATATGCTATTTCATGTGTGGCGAGGTGGCGACGAGAATCGATGAAGGCAGCAAGTATGGATATGTACATATGAATATATATGTATATGTCTGTGTATGTATACGTATGTATGCGTTGAAATGTATAGGTACGTATATGTGCGTGGTAGGGCGTTTATGTACATACACGTGTATGTGGGTGGGTTGGGCCATTTCTCGTATGTTTCCTTGCGCTACCTCGCTAACGCGGGAAACGTCGGTTAAGTATGATAATTGCTACACAGACACACACATACACATACACACACACACGTATTCCCTGCGTGTCGTAGAAGGCGACTAAAAGGGAAGGGAGCGGGGGGCTGGAAATCCTCCCCTCTCGTTTTTTTTTTTTTAATTTTCCAAAAGAAGGAACAGAGAAGAGGTCCAGGTGAGGATATTCCCTCAAAGGCCCAGTCCTCTGTTCTTAACGCTACCTCGCTATCGCGGGAAATAGCGAATAGTATGAAAAAAAAAAAAAAATATATATATATATATATTATCCCTGGGTAGGGATAGGGGATTAAGAATACTTGCCACGTATTCCCTGCGTGTCGTAGAAGGCGACTAAAAGGGGAGGGAGCGGGGGGGCTGGAAATCCTCCCCTCTCGTTTTTTTTTTATTTTCCAAAAGAAGGAACAGAGAAGGGGGCCAGGTGAGGATATTCCCTCAGAGGCCCAGTCCTCTGTTCTTAACGCTACCTCGCTAACGCGGGAAAAGGCGAATAGTTTAAAAGAAAGAAAGAATATATATATATATATATATATACAATATCTGGTGTGGTCGTCATCAGCACACACTTCCGCTTCCTCCAACTTCCTCTTCACGTCATCTTTCCATCACCTCACCTTTAACCACACTGGTCCGCATCTTGCATCATCCATCTATCATCGGCTCAACCTCCACCTCAATTTGCACCGTGTCACCAATAGCCTTCACCATCTCGTCTTGCAAAGTCGGTTTTACACAAATAAAATCCCTCACCTCTTCTTCCACCTCCTCCTGCTTCTTCTTCTTGTGGTGTCACTCACATCCCTCCCAGCTCATTAATCTTTCGTGGAAAAACTAATCCACATTCTTCTCTCATAACGTACCTGTGTGTGTGTGTGTGTGTGTGTGTGTGTGTGTGTGTGTGTGTGTGTGATATTACGAAAGTAATTATTAATAAAAAGGAGATGAAATAACCATTCACCTGCTTGGTATTGTGGGGAGGTGTGTGTGTGTGTGTGTGTGTGTGTGTGTGTGTGTGTGTGTGTGTGTGTGTGTGTGTGTGTGTGTGTGTGGTGTACCACGACTCATTCAGTAATGTTCAGAGCTGAGGTACTACATGAATCATGAGGGAGCGAGACAGATGAGACAGCCTCATTGTTTATAGTCTTGATCTGGTCGTGGTAGGAGGAGGAGGAGAAGAAGGAGGAGGAAGTCAGGTTCCTACAGGTCATATGTGTAAGAGAGTTACCAGGCAGGTCGTGGTAGGAGGAGGAGGAGATGAGGAGGAGAAGGAGGAGGAAGTCAGGTTCCTACAGGTCATATGTGTAAGAGAGTTACCAGGCAGGTCGTGGTAGGAGGAGGAGGAGATGAGGAGGAGGAGGAGGTGAGGTTCCTACAGGTCGTATGTGTAAGAGAGTTACCAGGCAGGTTGTGGTAGGAGGAGGAGGAGAAGAAGGAGGAAGAGGTTAGGTTCCTACAGGTCATATGTGTAAGAGAGTTACCAGGCAGGTCGTGGTAGGAGGAGGAGGAGATGAGGAGGAGGAGGAGGAGGAGGAGGAGGAGGAGGAGGAGGTCAGGTTCCTACAGACGTACACACACATGGACTCCGTCCCAAGTGGGTCATCTCCTCCCACCAGCTTGCACTGCTGTTGATATGCATCTACATCAACTCTACCAACTGGAGGGAGTTTTGGAATATATATATATATTTGTTGTGTGATAAACCAACATGATCCATGACAGCTGTTGAGAGAGAGAGAGAGAGAGAGAGAGAGAGAGAGAGAGAGATGCGCGAACAGGAGCTAAGTCCTGATAGACTTGTCAACAGACCAGGTAATGAGAGAAGGAAACGAAGCCAGAAATTCTCTCTCTCTCTCTCTCTCTCTCTCTCTCTCTCTCTCTCTCTCTCTCTCTCTCTCCCTCTCGCACACTTCAACATATCCGAGACAAAATTATCGAGGAATATGTCAATACATAATAATACCAGTGTGTGTGTGTGTGTGTGTGTGTGTGTGTGTGTGTGTGTGTGTGTGTGTGTGTGCATGGGAAAATATATTCTTCTTCTTCCATCTGTGAACTTCAGTCTTGGTGTCAATACTGAATATCAGGCACCAAGATCAGGATTTATATTTCTGTATTCCAGGGAAAGGGTTTTTCTTGTTCAATCATGGCTTTGAGGCAGAGACTTGGAAAATGAACCAGGTATTAAAACCTTATCAACCATCCATTCTTTTTTTACATTCATTGTGAAATTATTGAAAAAAAAAAACTCCAGTATAGAATAAAAAAAAAATCCCTTTATGTTGATCATAATCTAAACGTCATATTCATCGTGTAAGAAATGTGAAATTATTTGCGTAAGCAGGAACAGAAAATGGTAAGTATGTTGTCTATGAATCATGAAATTAGGTAAGTGCTTGGAAATTCCATGGGAGCGTATGGGAAGGCCAGATAACAGAGGCCCATATGGTCCATAACGTTAGAAACATAGAAAGGTTTACTGAGCAGAACCCACCCCCCCACCTCCCCATCCACCTCTCCCTCCGGCTCAACAGTCGGCATGAAAAATAATAAGGAAGGAAAAGCATTATGTAATACAGAGGAAATAGACTACCATGGTAATATCTTTTTATAGGACAGTGTTACTGGGAATATTAGCTTACTCTACTGATTATTATAAATATTCCAGGGAGGAATATGTGTGCATTCTCCTCCCTTCAACCGCTTTATCTACTCATGATCAATGTCACTGAACGTATTTATCTCGTCGTGATGTAAAAGTAGTGGTAATATTTACAGTGACATCATCCATCATCGAATTATTATTCCACTGGTGTACCAGCTCTCAAGCTGGACACATTGATGTGATGGTCCGCCCTCAATATCTCATCTTCTTTAATATCACAACGTAATTTTTCGTCGTTGGATCTTTATCATGGAGATGAAATTGTCATGTGAAATGTAGTCGACATAATTTTAGCATCATGGAAGCTTTCATTCAATCCCTCTGGGAGTCCGCATTTCTTTTTTTTATTCTCTTTTTTTTTCATTTTAGAAAATGATTCTAGATTTTTAAAAGCCTTTGTTCATGCAAGTTATTTCTAAGCACTGTACTATGAGTAGAATATTACCAGTGAATCAGGGGTAAATAAAAAAATAATGCATCGCGACCCATGAGAAAAAAAAGAACTATATGAGTAAGGCATGAATAATAATAGAAAAAAAATATTGACTATAATGATGGTGTTGTTTTGATCGAGTCTTCGTCTTGCTCACCGAACCCCAGTTTCTCCAAAGTTGTTTACATATCAATAATGGTTTACTAGTGTTTATATTCACGTCATCCGATCAATCATTACTTCTGAAAACCCGAAAAAAAAATGGTTGAAATGAGTCATGAAGGATAAACTATTAATCTTGCAAACAAATTTCATTAATTGAGAAACATAGTAACTAAACTATAGATTAACAAAGAAAGGTTCGATATCTTACAGATGAAACATACACCAATACGATTCGAACAGACTCACTGCATAAATCATATAAGTAAAAACATATATATATATATATATATATATATATATATATATATATATATACCAAATGGCGTCCTAGCTTCGTCTCTTCGATGTATATCAACTGACTTATATTTTTCTCTTGTGCCTCCCCTGATGATGTGATTATTACACGAAAGTGCACTTGGGAACTTTTGGTGTTTCATTTTCCCCATGGACTCATAGGAATATATATATATATTATATATATATATATATATATATATATATATATATATATATATATATATATATATATATTCTTAACTGTATATCAAGTTAGAAAAAAATAAATCTTAAAATAGTATATAAAAGTCAGCTAATCATTCCGGATGGTTCAGTGTGAGTGTCTCATGAAAACGTGAACACCAGCTTCATTACGTGGCTATAAATAAAAGTTTTGGGGAGAAATGAGTCTCTCGGTGGATTAATGAGACACTCAGGAGAAAGTAATCTACGTTTTTATGAGGTGAGGCTCACGTCACGTCACTTACTCACATGAAATGAGGTAATGAGGTGTGTGAGCGACTTTCAGTTAAATATTTTCATCTTGGTTAATATGAACGCGGCTTCGTAACGCAATAATACCATTACTTTTTAATCTGAATAAGAATCAATGTTTTATTTTCCTATCATGTACAAGATGATGTAGGCAACAGGAAATTGAACTATAATGAATAAATCATAGGTAAATAAGATCATAAACATGTGTCTCGAATGAGCTTATTATGGTTTTGTGTTCCGTTACGATACACCAGTGGTTGTTACCCCTGCCAGACGTAAGATGCATATCTTAATTAACTATATGACCAATACAGAGAGGAAGATCTATTACATACGTGGAGACCCTGTCTCTTGAACTTTCCCTTACTGTTGTACGACATTGTAAGTTCTAATACAGTCTCCATCTTCATAAGTTCATCCATTTATTCCTTCCGCCCACATAACAGACCCTAATGCTTTAGATCTTATATAAGAAATAACTCGCTTAATTTCTCCCCCTTAATGTTGCTCTTTCTTCACATCGTACAAAGAACTCTTCACCTCGGGACATTTTCGAACTGGTACAGAAACATGAAAGATATAAACCATCTACCCTCGTATTCTTCTTTATCTTATGGTGGGGCACATAGAACATAGATTGTCCTTAGCCTTATCTCTATAATAAACCTTGTATCCCCACTCCCTTCTATGTTGCCCTTTCTCGGAGATATGAAGTCCTATATTCTTTTCCCACTCGTATATTTCCCCGTGGGTGTGTGAGGTTAGCACACACTATGGCAGTAACATATATGAGGGAGGGTCACACAGCGATGTGGTCCAGGGCGAGCCATGCCTTTGTACGAACTAACTCCACGATATACACGCGTGCAAATGAGGGAGCATTTTAGGGATGGGTACGGGACTCGTGGCTCATATGGATGTCCCAGCGGCATGAAAACACGTGTAATAAATATATATATATATTCCTATGAGTCCACGGGGAAAATGAAACACGAAAAGTTCCCAAGTGCACTTTCGTCTAATAATCACATCATCAGGGGAGACACAAGAGAGAAATATAACAGTCACTTGATATACATCGAAGAGACGAAGCTAGGACGCCATTTGGTATATATATATATATATATATATATATATATATATATATATATATATATATATATATATGTGGTTTATCTACAGTACGAAGATGAATGTATGAACACTCGAAGTGCGCTTAAGCAGGAAGTGGCAACCCACGCTCCAAGCTTCTCCGTTAGTTGAGGGGTAATTAGTTCAGTCTTCCAACGGAAAACGTTTACACAAAAGCTCAACACACACACACACACACACACACAGCTCAAATATGAGCCAATCAATACACAGAATAATTAGGCAAATAGAAGGAAAGTCTCGTGTAGTAACTAGACATAGCAGATGACTAGATCGCTCACCGATAGAAATTAACATTAATATTCAGCATCAAGGATATGAATAATGATGATTGATTTCCCATGATTAAAACGCTCATAATCAGTATCGGATAATGAGCAGTAAGGTCTAATTTCAAATGTTCAAAAGGATCTGTTTTTACCTTCAGTAATCAAGTGTGTTCAGCAGTTGACCTGGTTATCGATTCAGGCTAGGCTGTCTCCCGCCCAAGTTACGTAGCCTCCACACATGCACCTTATGTTCCTAGCACTGTACTATGAGTTAAGTATTACCAGTGCATTAAGGGTGAAAATATTGAATCACGACTCATCCAAAAAGTTTTTTGAGTAAATTAGGAATAAAACAAAGACAAAAACATTAGATATAGTAACTGTCTTAGGTTTTTTGTTATTCGTAACGGAACCTTTTCAAAAGTCGTCAGCTCACGCTGGTAAACTGACAGTTATTCACTTGAAATATAACTACGCTGAGGAGGAGGAGGAGGAGTAGGAGGAGTAGGAGGAGGAGGAGGAGGAAGAGGAGGAGGAGGAGGCTGGCTTTACGTCTCGGACAGCGAAGCTAACCACACCACTCCACACAGATGCCATCCATCTTGCTGGTCGGAGAGGATGAGGAGGGGCGAGGCGAAGGGCATCTTTTTACAAACTTAGTAGCGCTGATGGCGACCAACCAACCCTTCACAACAGGTTGTGAGCTGGAGACGTTCTCTTCGAGAGCTTCTGAAGTGGCAGAGGCCCGTAGTGCTGCTGCTGGCTTGGGCGACGATGAAGCTGCTGCTGGGTGAAGACCAGGGTAGCACAGAGGAGGGACTATGGTAAGCTGTGTCAAGCTTAGCTTAGCCAAGTTGATTGTCGACTAATGACAGCTGTGTAGCCAAGTAGGTTGTAGACTGATGACAGCTGTGTAGCCAAGTTGGCTGTAGTCGTAGCCAATAGGGCCACACTGATGGTTAGAGAAGGCAAGCTACATCCTCGGCTGGTGGAGCGATCTTGTAGAATCATGACAGATCTTTGAGTGTCGTAGGTGGACAGAGAGCTGAGGGTAAGCTGCTTCTGGGAGCGGGGAAGCTGGAAAGCCTCTCCTCCCATTTCTAATTTTCCAATAGAAGGAACAGAGAAGGGGGCCAAGTGAGGATATTCCCTCTAAGGCTCAGTCCTTTGTTCTTAACGCTACCTCGCTAACGCGGGAAAGGACGAGTATGTACGAAGATATATATATATATATATATATATATATATATATATATATATATATATATATATATATATATATATATATATATATATATTGGATGATGATGATGTACATCAACTGACTTATATTTTTCTCTTGTGTCTCCCCTGATGATGTGATCATTACACGAAAGTGCACTCGGAAACTTATCGTCTTTCAAATTCCCGTGGACTCATGGGAATATATATATATATATATATATATATATATATATATATATATATATATATATATATATATATATATATATGTTTAACTAGCCAGTCATTTTCATATACACCTACATGATTACTATCTAACATCCCTGGACCCATTCTCCAGGGGTTACTGCATCTCCAAGCCTGCGCTACAATCAGCTGCAGGGACAGAATGGACTCCTTGAAAGCGAGTAGCACTTTAATGCGAATGCATTCTCTTTCGTCCACAGACGATGGGTTCATGATGATCCAATCTCGCCAAAGCTTTGGTAATTTTACTCTGCCAGTGTCGTCACTGTCGATTTAGAAATGTAAATTAGATTCCAATTCAAGTGATGACCACGGCTTTCATAAATTGTAAAGCTAAAATGTCAATTCAGTCATTTATTCGAATATTCTTCGAAATTACACACACGACATGCGAAGCATTCTCTCTCTCTCTCTCTCTCTCTCTCTCTCTCTCTCTCTCTCTCTCTCTCTCAGAGAGAGAGATAATTACATTCGGGAAAAAAATGATATGATTGGCATCTCTGATTCTTGGTTTAGTAATTAGGGAGATTACGTGGAACTATTAATCATATTAAATTATCAAATTACCTTACGTAATATGCAGTTCCGAGACACACTGACTCACACTGACAGAAGAAATGAATTACGTGTCTTGCCTTTATGGAAAGCTTATCTTTATCCTACAATGGACAAAAAAAATGTTGAAGCTTAATAAATAGGATCAAGTCTACATTTGTGGAAATTGAAGATGCGCTTCTGATGAAAAATAACACTAGGTTAAGTTTACTGTACGTTCACCTGCCACCGACGCCATTAGTATACAAAAGAATATCGGGTCGTGTTGGTAGAAATTTGTACTCAGTACAGTTGGATTAGAATGAGGGAAAATACCTTTCTAGTAGCACTAGAGGCTTGGGCTCCACCTAAGCGCGATTCCTGGTACAGCTGGCTGATAATTTACTCGCGGAAGAATATTATATTAGACTTAGTTCTACCTTTTCCCATGAAGATGTGTGAGGCGAGTGTCCATTGACAAATCACTCCTAAAGTAACTTTCAACATTTTACATCGCTGGTCACTTCGACTACCGTGAAAAATGCTAAGATGGTAAACTTGCATATCTTTAGTGCTTTTGACATTATTTGACATTAATTCACCGGGATGACACCATCAGTGACAATGGTATTATAGTAGTTCAGAACGGCTACAGTAAAATAATTAAATTAGTAAAGGAAACATATTTTCCTTTGGTTGTTGGACGGTTATTTTCCAATACAAACCAAAATGTTGGAACAATGAAAGAATGAACTATCTATCTTAAGGAAGACAGAAACCAACACGATAAAGTAAGTTACGCGTAAAAACTAGAAAAAAAAAAAACATACACGGCAAACGAGAACCATAAGAAGCATATATTGCTGAAAATAATAAAAGAAATCCATAGGAATTTATAGTTATGTACAATCAACTGGTCCATCAATTACAGAAAACGACTGGTCCATTAATTACAGAAAACGACTGGTCCATTAATTACAGAAAACGGTGAAAGATAATCATGGCAAAGATATCAAATAACTTTTTTTCTTCATTCGCATTTACCGCTGAAAATGCATCACTTGCTCCAGAGCCAGTGTCATTGGTGGAAAAGAAGGACATTTTGCAACCTGTTCTATATAAGCCAGTTGAATACATACTATCAGCATTATATGGAATGAAAGTAAATCAAAACGGCAAGCCCTGATAAGTCTAATTAGAGAAACAATTAAAGGAGGTAAATCTTAGATCGTTGAACCCTTGACTGTTGTTTTCAAAGAGAGAGAGAGAGAGAGAGAGAGAGAGAGAGAGAGAGAGAGAGAGAGAGAGAGAGAGAGAGGTGATGGGGATAAGCAAACAGAAAAAATACATAGATAAGTATGGAATAAGTGAACAGGATATAAAGACAGACAGATGATTAATCAGAAAGACAGTTTGAAAAAAGATATCTAGACAAAAATCCCCTCTTTTACTTCAACATATCCGAGACAAAATTATCGAGGAATATGTCAATACAAAATAATGCCAGTGTGTGTGGTGTGTGTGTGTGTGTGTGTGTGTGTGTGTGTGTGTGTGTGTGTGTGTGTGTGTGTGTGTGTGCATGGGAAAATATATTCTTCTTCTTCCATCTGTGAACTTCAGTCTTGGTGTCAATACTGAATATCAGCCACCAAGATCAGGATTTATATTTCTGTATTCCAGGGAAAGGGTTTTTCAATCATGGCTTTGAGGCAGAGACTTGGAGAGTGAGCTACGAATGAAAACACTGTCATTATCCATGAGTACAAAAAAAATGTCCAACTCTCACTGTGAATTAAAGAGAAATAACAAATACTTTGTAGTAAAAAAATTTCTTTATGCTAATCATGATAAAAATGTTATTCATCATGTATAAAACTTTCAAATAATTAGAGAGAAGAAAAGAATAAAGGTCAATATATTATCTGTAATTCATAATTAAAGGCATTGTTAATTGCATAGGACTAATATCACCAGGAAAGGTCATAGGGGCATATATCTGATGGGGACCAGGATCCTAATTCACCTCAAAGAGGGACTTCCAGTAGAAGCCGAAGGGAACCTCACCCCCCACATCCTACACCACTCCCTCCACCACAGTAACTGGAGGGGCAAGTAAACCATGATGGGGCACCGCAAAGGAAGCCCAAAGGGGTATACTACCACGGACAGTTTGTAGGAACGTTAGAAAGAATATTACCCAACACTGAAGCTGATTCAGGAATATTCTAAGACGAAGACTTAATTCTACGGAAAAATAAAATAGGTTGAACGCGTATATTTTTTCCCCCAGCCTGTATTCATTGTATTTGAACAGGCGTGTTGACTTATGATTAATATTACGGAAGTATTTGTCTAACCTTGATTTGTATAGCTGAGCCATAGGCGGCCACGCTGGTAATATATTCCAGCGCTCTACAATTGTACGGGGGAGAGTGTGTATCCACTGCTGTTAAATATATATATATATATATATATATATATATATATATATATATATATATATATATATATATATATATATATATATATATTGGAAAGGATCACAATTTTGTGCGTGATCAAAATATTCCTATGAGTCCACGGGGAAAATGAAACACGAAAAGTTCCCAAGCGCACTTTCGTGTAATAATCACATCATCATGGGAGACACAAGAGAGAAATGTAACAGTCAGTTGATATACATCGAAGAGATGATGGCGTCCCCGTGGACTCATAGGAATATATATATCTTTCTTTCATACTATTCGCCATTTCCCGCATTAGCGAGGTAGCGCTGAGAACAGAGGACTGGGCCTTTGAGGGAATATCCTCACCTGGCCCCCTTCTCTGTTCCCTCTTTTGGAAAAAAAAAAAGAATATATATATATATATATATATATATATATATATATATATATATATATATATATATATATATATATATGTATATAGTACTTCGATAAAGAAATAATTCTTTCAAATTTTCGATTTCATCTTCATAAGTCTTAGACCTGATTAATAAATGTATTAGCATAATGTGACCGGTGTATCAGTGGTCAGGTAATGAATAAAGACATTATGAATAATGTGTATGTTATCAAGGTCAGGTCTACCACCCACAACCCACACACTTCCTCCAGCTGGGGCGTCTGTCTGAGTGAGTGAGTGAACCTTCTCCAAGACGGTTCATACATTAATAATGTTTCGCTGGGTGTCTTACATTCACTTCACGCGTTCATTCACTACCTCTGTGCACGCAAAGACGCGTTCATTCACTAACTCTGCACGCAAAGACGCATTCATTCATTACCTCTGTGCACGCAAAGACGCGTTCATTCACTACCTCTATGTACACAAATACGCGTTCATTCACTACCTGTGTACGCAAAGACGCGTTCATTCACTACCTCTGCACGCAAAGATGAAGCGAATCATGAAAGGTTAGTCGTTTAATCCTACAAACTATGAGTAATTGTGAAACATGATTGGAGGCATAAGTACTTAAGATATAGAGAGAAAAGTATTGCTTTTTTTTCCCAGTGAAACAATTCAACACATCAACACATACGTTTCGAACAGACATCACTGCGTGTGTTAGTGACATCATGTCCGATGTATAACAATACATTACGAACTACATATTTACTAAAACATCGGGCGACACAAAAGTCTGAAATCTATATCGTTCATACATCTATCTCCCGTCTAAAAATAGGTACAGATTCACCTAATTGTTCGTGATGGTTCAGTGTGAGTGTCTCATGAAACCGTGAACACCAGCTTCATTACGTGGCTATAAATAAAAGTTCTGAGGAGAAATGAGTCTCTCGGTGGATTAATGAGACACTCAGGAGAAAGTAATATACGTTTTTATGAGGTGAGGCTCACGTCACGTCATCCACACACACACACACATGACTGTGAGGTAATGAGGTTGCATGAGTGACTTCCTTTGCTTCGTCTTGGGGTCGATATGAGTTCGACATTGTATGTAATAATGCCATTATTGTGTAGCCTGAACAAGGATCTGTTTTATATGTCTCTCATGAAGAAAACGGTACATCCAAGTTCTTATGTGTGGAGGAACTAATTGAAGATTTGTAATGGTAGTTACATGTGCATGAAACGTGATTTATAGCCTTTTAGAATGTGAGACGTGTAATAATGCTCATATGTGGTTTTTGTGTGTTCTTTGACGTGAGTTTGCTTGTGTGTTTCTTTTGTGTTAGTATGAATAATTGTGAATTTACGAGAATTCTTGTGTGTTGCGGGGAGAGAGTTGTACACTCGTGTTACCCCATCTCTTAACCTGGTATATATATATATATATATTATACTTAGTCGCTGTCTCCCGCGTCAGCGAAGTAGCGCAAGGAAACAGACGAAAGAATGGCCCAACCCACCCACCTACATATGTATATAGATAAACGCCCACACTCACACACATATACATACCTATACATTTCAACGCATACATACATATACATACACAGACACACATATATAGTCATTTACATATTCATACTTGCTACCTTCATCCATTCTCGTCGTCACAACACTACACATGAAATGGCACCCCCGCCTCCCCCCCCACGCGTGCGAGATAGCGCCAGGAGAAGACAACAAATGCCACATTCGCTCACACTCAGTCTCTAGCTGTCATGTGTAATGCACCGAAACCACAGCTCCCTTTCCACATCCAGGCACCACAAAACTTTCCATGGTTTACCGCAGACGCTTCACATGCCCTGTTTCAATCCATTGACGGCACGTCGACCGCGGTATACCACATCGTTCCAATTTACTCTATTCCTACACGCCTTTCACCCTCCTGTATGTTTAGGCCCCGATCGCTCAAAATCTTTTTTACTCCATCTTTCCACCTCCAATTTGGTCTCCCACTTCTAGTACCCTCTACCTCTGACATATCTATACTCTGTCAATTTTTCCTCACTCATTCTCTCCATGTGACCAAACCATTTCAATACACCCTCTTCTGCTCTCTCAACCACACTCTTTTTATTACCACACATCTCTCTTACCCTATTATTACTTGCTCGATCAAAGCACCTCACATCACAATAGTCCTCAAACATTTCATTTCCAACACATCCAACCTCCTCCACACAACCCTATCTGCAGCCCATGCCCCGCAGCCATACAACATTGTTGGAACCACTATTCCTTCAAACATAGCCATTTTTGCTTTCCGAGATAACGTTCTCGACTTCCACACATTCTTCAGCGCTCCAAGAACCTTCGCCCCCTCCCCCACCCTGTGACTCACTTCCGCTTGCATAGTTCCATCCGCTGCTAAATCCACTCCCAGATATCTAAAACACTTCACTTCCTCCAGTTTTTCTCCATTTAAACTTTCCCCCAATTAAGTTGTCCCTCAACCATACTGTACCTAATAACCTTACTCTTATTCACATTTACTCTCAGCTTTCTTCTTCCACACACTTTACCAAACTCAGTCACCAACTTCTGCAGTTTCTCACCCGAATCAGCCACCAGCGCTGTATCATCAGCAAACAACAACTGACTCACTTCCCAAGCTATCTCATCCACAACAGACTGCATACTTACCCTCTTTCCAAAACTCTTGCATTCACCTCCCTAACAACCCCATCCATAAACAAATTAAACAACCATGGAGACATCACGCCCCTGCCGTAAACCAACATTCACTGAGAACCAATCACTTTCCTCTCTTCCTACTCGCACACATGCCTTACATCCTCGATAAAAACTTTTCACTGCTTCTAACAACTTGCTTCCCACACCATATATTCTTAATACCTTCCACAGAGCATCTCTATCAACTCTATCATATGCCTTCTTCAGATCCATAAATGCTATACACAAATCCATTTGCTTTTCTAAGTATTTCTCACATACGTTCTTCAAGGCAAACACCTGATTCGCACACACACACACACACACACACACACACAGTGTGTGTGTGTGTGTGTGTGTGGGTGTGTGTGTGTGAGAGAGAGAGAGAGAGAGAGGGGGAAGGGAACCCAAAGGTCATGCAAGTATATTATCATGTCTCGTCTCTCATTATAAGACCTATCTCTATTTCTCCCATTACGTTCCTGACGCCAGTGGATCACATGATGCCATACATAAGCTGAACTTATGCAATATTAGTTGTAGATCATTCCAAATACTCACCTGGAGGTGAGTATTTGGAAAGAGAAGAGGTCGTGAAAGCTTTGCGGAAGATGAAATCCGGCAAGGCGGCGGGTGGTTTGGATGGTATTGCAATAGAATTGATTCAACAGGGGGTGACTGAGTCGGTAGTTTGTGGTTCTATTTCGTCGAGATCCAGTCTGTTAAAGTTGTGGGAGGTCGTCTTTTGTCTGTCTGGCGGAGAAAGACAAGTGTCACGGTGATTTTGTCCTTAGATCTTAAATGTCGCTGAACTAAATGTTTAAGAATATTCGCTTGTTCTAGGCAGCAGCCAGCCCACATACATCAGGCAGAGATGTCACAGCTGAAAGAAAATGAATCTTTACTTAAAGTCTTTTTTCGTGACTTTTCAGTGTCCAAAATGTCACCTGTTTTTATAGGAAAATACAGAGGATTTCAGACCTGCCAAGTGCAGGCTCACTCCCGTCCACTACCAACACAGATCAGTGTACCATCATGCTTTCCTCCGTGGCAACTGGAGGTGAAATGAAACACTGGAGAAACTTTGGTAAGACAGGAGGCAAAGTTGACTTGGGTTCTGTCCTCCACCACCACCACCTCGCCCCCGTTTACTGATCGATCCAGGCAGTTCTGAGCTAAATGTTTAGTCTCACGCTGGTAACAAGCAAAGTCAGACAACATGGACACTGTGTGTAACACTATTGGATGAGTGGCATGTACGTGTCGTCAAGCGAAACCTGAACCAGATGAAGAATATCTGTAAAAATGTTTCCAGACAGATTCAACGCTGTTTGTGATGATGCACTTAAGATATAGTGTCTCTAGAAAAGATGGTGTAGGGGTTAGCGTTTCTGGTAGTGATGTATTCATCTCCCCCTCTCCCCCAGGATCGAGCGCATAGGCTCGAATCCTGGCTCGCGGCAGTCGGTCCACAGTCAACCCAGCTGTTCATCCACTCCCAAGGGTTGGTCGATAAAATGGGTACCTGGCTCAGGCTAGGGTATATATATATATATATATATATATATATATATATATATATATATATATATATATATATATATATATATATATATATATATCAGAAAGGATCACAATCTTGCGCGCAGACAGTATGAATCATTTACATGTGTATATATGTATATGTCTGTGTGTGTATATATATGTATACGTTGAGATGTATAGGTATGTATATGTGCGTGTGTGGACGTGTATGTCTATACATATGTATGTGGGTGGGTTGGGCCTTTCTTTTGTCTGTTTCCTTGCGCTACCTCGCTAACGCGGGAGACAGCGACAAAGCAAAATAAATAAATAAATAAATAAATATATATATGAGAGAGAGAGAGAGAGAGAGAGAGAGAGAGAGAGAGAGAGAGAGAGAGAGAGAGAGAGAGAGAGAGAGAGAGAGAGAGAGAGCCTTAACAAGACGGCCTTGGTTACGGCCCTCAGCTGCTCTTGCTGTTTCAGCCAACATAAAAAAGAAATAAAAAGAAGTGAAATCCTTTGCTCATTATTACTTTTGCCTGGACGCATGTATCACCCCGCAAGCTACATATTGTCGACAAGCAAAGCCAACCAAGGCAGCCTCTATCTTTAATCTCCTGCTCGCATTTTGATGGCTGCTGCACAAACTTCCCTCAAACAATAACTTGACTTAAGAAGCCAAGGGTTCAAATGTCCCCCCCACACAACCCCTCTCCAAACTTTTACTCTTGTGGAGTTTCGTCTTCGAAAGACACAAGATTGCTTTCCATGATTTGTAGTTTTATTTTCCTCTTTTTTTTCTTTTGCTTTCTTCCAAAGTTTCATTTTCTGGACCACCAGTTAGGAATTTATCTTGTTCTTGCTCTCTCTCTCTCTACCTACCTTGGCCATACTCGACCTCAGGTCCTGGTCACACATGACACTCGCATCTCTGCAAGATGCCACTACCTCTCTCGTCACCTTGACTGCAGCATCTGAACCTCCTCCTCCTCCTCCTCCCTGCACCAGTCACTGTACGTCTCGATCCTTTCCTTATCCTCATCGAATCGTCTTTCTTCATGACCAGTTTTTAATCCCCTGGTGAAAGCTCAAGACTCATGTGAGCTGTCGTCCTCGAAGTGGCGCAGGAGTGAGTATGTGGCGCGTGTGGCGCAAGGGTGAGTATGTGGCGCATGGGTGAGTATGTGGCGCGTGTGGTGCAGGGGTGAGTATATGGCGCAGGGGTGAGTATGTGGCGCATGTGGCGCAGGGGTGAGTATGTGGCGCAGGGGTGAGTATGTGGCGCGTGTAGTGCAGGGGTGAGTATGTGGCGCGTGTGGCGCAGGGGTGAGTATGTGGCGCGTGTGGCGCAGGGGTGAGTATGTGGCGCAGGGGTGAGTATGTGGCGCGTGTGGCGCAGGGGTGAGTACGTTAAACACGAAACTGTCTGCCTAATCTTCGCCCCGTATTCAAGGAACAAATACGAAAGGGAGAGGGAACTCTGTGCGACGCTAGGGCGCGCGCGCGACACCTTCGTCAAGTCGACCCTTCGTCCTATGGTTTTTGAATACGCGCCTCTGTCTCGTTTGTGTGTTTCTCCTTCCCCTAGTGTCTCACACAGTGTGTGTACTGCCTCCGTGCTACATGGTAATGATTGACAGATCGTTTTCCTCTCGCTTGATGAGCCAGAGGGAGGGAGTGCTGGGCTGGGAAAGAAGTCTCGCGCTTATTAACGTGTTGTCCTCCATCGGTAAAGATCAGGTATAGAAAGACAGACAACCTTTTTGGTTCTCCTCCAGAACTGGTCATACCTCGCCATATTATCATGTTATGCACCCTTCCCTGCCCCATGTACTGGCGTTCGCTGACACGGGCTTCCACAAGATTGAGCTTAGGTGTGTGGGAGATGAGATGGTCCAGCTCATACTGGAGCCAAAACACGTCCAGGGGAATTGGACGTAGACCACTCCTTCGTCACCCGTATAATGTGAGAGGTTCAGTGATGTGAGGCGGTAAGATGGCAGCGTTTAAGGTGATCCTCAAGTAGGATCTTTGCAACGCTATTTCTTGTAGTTACAGAACCAAATCGTGAACACCATTTTGAAGTCTAATTCCTCAAAGTCTGAGACTCGATCCAGTCCTTTTTTTTTGGCCAAACCAAATCGTGAACACCGTTTCGAAGTCTAATTCCTCAAAGTCTGAGACTCGATCCAGTCCCTTTTTTTTGGCCAAACCAAATCGTAAACACCATTTCAAAGTCTAATTCCTCAAAGTCTGAGACTCGATCCAGTCTATTTTTTTTGGCCAAACCAAATCGTGAACACCGTTTCAGTCTAATTCCTCAAAGTCTGAGACTCGATCCAGTCCTTTTTTTTTGGCCAAACCAAATCGTGAACACCATTTCAAAGTCTAATTCCTCAAAGTCTGAGACTCGATCCAGTCTTTATTTTTTGGCCAAACCAAATCGTGAACACCATTTCAGAGTCTAATTCCTCAAAGTCTGAGACTCGATCCAGTCTATTTTTTTTGGCTAAACCAAATCATGAACACCATTTCAAAGTCTAATTCCTCAAAGTCTGAGACTCGATCCAGTCTTTATTTTTTGGCCAAACCAAATCGTGAACACCGTTTCAAAGTCTAATTCCTCAAAGTCTGAGACTCGATCCAGTCCTTTTTTTTTGGCCAAACAAAATCGTGAACACCGTTTCAAAGTCTAATTCCTCAAAGTCTGACTCGATCCAGTCTTTATTTTTTGGCCAAACCAAATCGTGAACACCATTTCAGAGTCTAATTCCTCAAAGTCTGAGACTCGATCCAGTCTATTTTTTTTGGCCAAACCAAATCGTGAACACCAATTCAAAGTCTAATTCCTCAAAGTCTGAGACTCGATCCAGTCTTTTTTTTTTGGCCAAACCAAATCGTGAACACCATTTCAAAGTCTAATTCCTCAAAGTTTAAGACTCGATCTAGTCCCCCCTTTTTTTTTTTGGCCCAACACCAACGTGTGGATGGGAGAGCGAGCAAGCCTTTTCTTTCTCTTAATAAAGTCCAGTTTGATTAGGTGTCTCAAGGTTTCACCTCCCTGACGCATGTTTGACCTGGTGAATCTTTGATACACAAGCGCTTTCTCTGATCAAATGGTCCAGTCCCAACCTCCTCCTTCTCCCCAGACACCAGACAGACAATGTCTGTCAGCCGTCAGTCACACGCTCAGTCTTCTCCTCGAACTATTCTGCTTTCTGCAAAGCCAACCAGTGTTATCCCACCTCGAAAACATGACGAATATATATATATATATATATATATATATATATATATATATATATATATATACACACACACAATATATATATATATATATATATTTGTTTTTTTTCTTCTTTTTTTTTGTACATATTCGCCATTTCCCGCGTTAGCGAGGTAGGGTTAAGAACAGAAGACTGAGCCTTAGAAGGAATATCCTCACTTGGCCCCCTTCTCTGTTCCCTTTTTTTGAAAAGGGAAAACTGGAGGGGAGGATTTCCAGCCTCCCGCTCCCTCCCCTTTTTAGTCGCCTTATACGACACGCAGGGAATACGTGGCAAGTATATACAGAAAGAGAGAGAGAGAGAGAGAGAGAGAGAGAGAGAGAGAGAGAGAGAGAGAGAGAGAGAGAGAGAGAGAGAGAGAGAGAGAGAGAGTTAAGTGGGTGTCCACTGCAAGTTAGTTGAGATGTATGTATGTGTTCCAATGGTGGTTTGGTCTGTGTATATACAGTGGGTCGACCTAGCCTGGGGTCAGGTGGGACTATGTCATGTTCCCTTTTGAATGATCAATCCACTTGTGGCCATTTGTAAGTGTACTTTTGAATGATCAATCCACTTGTGGCCATTTGTAAGTGTACTTTTGAATGATCAATCCACTTGTGGTCATTTGTAAGTGTACTTTTGAATGATCAATCCACTTGTGGTCATTTGTAAGTGTACTTTTGAATGATCAATCCACTTGTGGTCATTTGTAAGTGTACTTTTGAATGATCAATCCACATGTGGTCATTTGTAAGTGTACTTTTGAATGATTATTCTACTTGTGGTCATTTGTAAGTGTACTTTTGAATGATCAATCCACTTGTGGTCATTTGTAAGTGTACTTTTGAATGATCAATCCACTTGTGGTCATTTGTAAGTGTACTTTTGAATGATTATTCTACTTGTGGTCATTTGTAAGTGTACTTTTGAATGATCAATCCACTTGTGGTCATTTGTAAGTGTACTTTTGAATGATTATTCTACTTGTGGTCATTTGTAAGTGTACTTTTGAATGATCAATTCACTTGTGGTCATTTGTAAGTGTACTTTTGAATGATCAATCCACTTGTGGTCATTTGTAAGTGTACTTTTGAATGATCAATCCACTTGTGGTCATTTGTAAGTGTACTTTTGAATGATCAATCCACTTGTGGTCATTTGTAAGTGTACTTTTGAATGATTATTCCACTTGTAGTCATTTATAAGTATATTTCAAAGCATAAATAAAGAACAAAAACCTTCTCCAGTATATTGTGAAGATGAAGGAAAAGAATACAAATTTGTTGGAAAGAAAACGTGAAGAATTTGAGTTTGTGGTGGCCAGTTTTCTGGTAAGTTTTGTGGAGTGAGTGAGTGAGTGAGTGAGTAAGTGAGTGAATGAGTGAGTGAGTGAGTGAGTGAATGAGGGAGCGAGTGAGTGAGTGAGTGAATGAGTGAGTGGGTGGGTGAATGAGTGAGTGAGTGGGTGAGTGAGTGAATGAATGAGTGAGTGAGTGAGTGAGTGAGGGAGTGAATGAGTGAGGGAGTGAATGAGTGAGGGAGTGAGTGAGTGAGTGAGTGAGTGAGTGAGTGAGTGAGTGAGGGTTGAGTTGTGTGGGAGAGAGGAACATCTGACCGCTGCTTCAACCACACACTGGCGTGCTTGAGGAGAGAGGATGTGTGCCAGGTGGTGTTGGAGGAGCGTTGGTGATGGAGGATGTGTGGCAGGTGGTGTTGGAGGGGCGTTGGTGATGGAGGATGTGTGGCAGGTGGTGATGGAGAGACGTTGAGGGAGGAGGCTACTAGTGCCAGGGGTGTTGGAGGGGCGTTGGTGATGGTGGAGGCTGCTAGCGCCAGGGGTGTTGGAGGGGCGTTGGTGATGGAGGCTGCTCGTGCCAGGGGTGTTGGAGGGGCGTTGGTGATGGAGGATGTGTGCCAGGGGTGTTGGAGGAGCGTTGGTGATGGAGGATGTGTGTCAGGGGTGTTGGAGGGACGGTGGGGGAGGAGGAGGCTAGTGCCAGGGGTGTTGGAGGGGCGTTGGTGATGGAGGATGTGTGCCAGGGGTGTTGGAGGGGCGTTGGTGATGGAGGCTGCTAGTGCCAGGGGTGTTGGAGGGGCGTTGGTGATGGAGGATGTGTGGCAGGTGGTGATGGAGGGACGGTGGGGGAGGAGGATGCTAGTGCCAGGGGTGTTGGAGGAGCGTTGGTGATGGAGGATGTGTGCCAGGTGGTGTTGGAGGGGCGTTGGTGATGGAGGATGTGTGGCAGGTGGTGTTGGAGGGGCGTTGGTGATGGAGGATGTGTGCCAGGGGTGTTGGAGGGGCGTTGGTGATGGAGGATGTGTGCCAGGGGTATTGGAGGGGCGTTGGTGATGGAGGATGCTAGTGCCAGGGGTGTTGGAGGAGCGTTGGTGATGGAGGATGTTGTGCAAGGTGGTGTTGGAGGGGCGTTGGTGATGGAGGATGTGTGGCAGGTGGTGATGGAGGGCGTTGTGATGGAGGATGTGTGCAGGGGTGTTGGAGGGGCGTGGTGATGGAGGCTGCTAGTGCCAGGGGTGTTGGAGGGGCGTTGGTGATGGAGGATGTGTGGCAGGTGGTGTTGGAGGGGCGTTGGTGATGGTGGAGGCTGCTAGTGCCAGGGGTGTTGGAGGAGCGTTGGTGATGGAGGATGTGTGCCAGGGGTGTTGGAGGGAGGTTGGGGGAGGAGACTGGTAGTGCCAGGGGTGTTGGAGGGGCGTTGGTGATGGTGGAGACTGCTAGTGCCAGGGGTGTTGGAGGGGCGTTGGTGATGGAGGATGTGTGCCAGGTGGTGTTGGAGGGGCGTTGGTGATGGAGGATGTGTGCCAGGTGGTGTTGGAGGAGCGTTGGTGATGGAGGATGTGTGCCAGGTGGTGTTGGAGTAGCGTTGGTGATGGAGGATGTGTGCCAGGTGGTGTTGGAGGAGCGTTGGTGATGGTGGATGTGTGCCAGGTGGTGTTGGAGGGGCGTTGGTGATGGAGGATGTGTGCCAGGTGGTGTTGGAGGAGCGTTGGTGATGGAGGATGTGTGCCAGGTGGTGTTGGAGGGGCGTTGGTGATGGAGGATGTGTGGCAGGTGGTGTTGGAGGAGCGTTGGTGATGGAGGATGTGTGGCAGGTGGTGTTGGAGGGACGGTGGGGGAGGAGGAGGCTAGTGCCAGGGGTGTTGGAGGGGCGTTGGTGATGGAGGATGTGTGGCAGGTGGTGTTGGAGGAGCGTTGGTGATGGAGGATGTGTGCCAGGGGTGTTGGAGGGGCGTTGGTGATGGAGGCTGCTAGTGCCAGGGGTGTTGGAGGGGCGTTGGTGATGGAGGATGTGTGCCAGGGGTGTTGGAGGGGCGTTGGTGATGGAGGATGTGTGCCAGGGGTGTTGGAGGGGCGTTGGTGATGGAGGCTGCTAGTGCCAGGGGTGTTGGAGGGACGGTGGTGATGGAGGCTGCTAGTGCCAGGGGTGTTGGAGGGACGGTGGTGATGGAGGATGTGTGGCAGGTGGTGTTGGAGGAGCGTTGGTGGTGGAGGCTGCTAGTGCCTGCTAGTGCGAGGGGTGTTGGAGGGGCGTTGGTGATGGAGGCTGTTTGTGTGTGCCAGACGTAGCCGTGGTATGTGAGGGAGAAGGTGTTGGAGGGTCGCTGTTGGTGGAGGCTGCTAGTGCTTCCTTGACAGACGTGTTGGTGGTATGTGTGGGAGAAGGTGTTGGAGGGGCGTTGGGGAGGAGACTTTTAGCGCTTGCTTGTGAGGGAGAAGGCGTTGGAGAGGCGTTGTTGGAGGCTGCTAGTACTTGCTTGTTAGACGTGGTGGTGGTATGTGTGGGAGGAGGTGTTGGAGGTGCGCTGGTGGTGGCTGAGAGTGCTTGCTTGTGAGGGAGAAGGTGTTGGAGGGGCGTTGGGGAGGAGACTTTTAGCGCTTGCTTGTGAGGGAGAAGGTGTTGGAGGGGCGTTGGGGAGGAGACTTTTAGCGCTTGCTTGTGAGGGAGAAGGTGTTGGAGGGGCGTTGGGGAGGAGACTTTTAGCGCTTGCTTGTGAGGGAGAAGGTGTTGGAGGGGCGTTGGGGAGGAGACTTTTAGCGCTTGCTTGTGAGGGAGAAGGTGTTGGAGGGGCGTTGGGGAGGAGACTTTTAGCGCTTGCTTGTGAGGGAGAAGGTGTTGGAGGGGCGTTGGGGAGGAGACTTTTAGCGCTTGCTTGTGAGGGAGAAGGTGTTGGAGGGGCGTTGGGGAGGAGACTTTTAGCGCTTGCTTGTGAGGGAGAAGGTGTTGGAGGGGCGTTGGGGAGGAGACTTTTAGCGCTTGCTTGTGAGGGAGAAGGTGTTGGAGGGGCGTTGGGGAGGAGACTTTTAGCGCTTGCTTGTGAGGGAGAAGGTGTTGGAGGGGCGTTGGGGAGGAGACTTTTAGCGCTTGCTTGTGAGGGAGAAGGTGTTGGAGGGGCGTTGGGGAGGAGACTTTTAGCGCTTGCTTGTGAGGGAGAAGGTGTTGGAGGGGCGTTGGGGAGGAGACTTTTAGCGCTTGCTTGTGAGGGAGAAGGTGTTGGAGGGGCGTTGGGGAGGAGACTTTTAGCGCTTGCTTGTGAGGGAGAAGGTGTTGGAGGGGCGTTGGGGAGGAGACTTTTAGCGCTTGCTTGTGAGGGAGAAGGTGTTGGAGGGGCGTTGGGGAGGAGACTTTTAGCGCTTGCTTGTGAGGGAGAAGGTGTTGGAGGGGCGTTGGGGAGGAGACTTTTAGCGCTTGCTTGTGAGGGAGAAGGTGTTGGAGGGGCGTTGGGGAGGAGACTTTTAGCGCTTGCTTGTGAGGGAGAAGGTGTTGGAGGGGCGTTGGGGAGGAGACTTTTAGCGCTTGCTTGTGAGGGAGAAGGTGTTGGAGGGGCGTTGGGGAGGAGACTTTTAGCGCTTGCTTGTGAGGGAGAAGGTGTTGGAGGGGCGTTGGGGAGGAGACTTTTAGCGCTTGCTTGTGAGGGAGAAGGTGTTGGAGGGGCGTTGGGGAGGAGACTTTTAGCGCTTGCTTGTGAGGGAGAAGGTGTTGGAGGGGCGTTGGGGAGGAGACTTTTAGCGCTTGCTTGTGAGGGAGAAGGTGTTGGAGGGGCGTTGGGGAGGAGACTTTTAGCGCTTGCTTGTGAGGGAGAAGGTGTTGGAGGGGCGTTGGGGAGGAGACTTTTAGCGCTTGCTTGTGAGGGAGAAGGTGTTGGAGGGGCGTTGGGGAGGAGACTTTTAGCGCTTGCTTGTGAGGGAGAAGGTGTTGGAGGGGCGTTGGGGAGGAGACTTTTAGCGCTTGCTTGTGAGGGAGAAGGTGTTGGAGGGGCGTTGGGGAGGAGACTTTTAGCGCTTGCTTGTGAGGGAGAAGGTGTTGGAGGGGCGTTGGGGAGGAGACTTTTAGCGCTTGCTTGTGAGGGAGAAGGTGTTGGAGGGGCGTTGGGGAGGAGACTTTTAGCGCTTGCTTGTGAGGGAGAAGGTGTTGGAGGGGCGTTGGGGAGGAGACTTTTAGCGCTTGCTTGTGAGGGAGAAGGTGTTGGAGGGGCGTTGGGGAGGAGACTTTTAGCGCTTGCTTGTGAGGGAGAAGGTGTTGGAGGGGCGTTGGGGAGGAGACTTTTAGCGCTTGCTTGTGAGGGAGAAGGTGTTGGAGGGGCGTTGGGGAGGAGACTTTTAGCGCTTGCTTGTGAGGGAGAAGGTGTTGGAGGGGCGTTGGGGAGGAGACTTTTAGCGCTTGCTTGTGAGGGAGAAGGTGTTGGAGGGGCGTTGGGGAGGAGACTTTTAGCGCTTGCTTGTGAGGGAGAAGGTGTTGGAGGGGCGTTGGGGAGGAGACTTTTAGCGCTTGCTTGTGAGGGAGAAGGTGTTGGAGGGGCGTTGGGGAGGAGACTTTTAGCGCTTGCTTGTGAGGGAGAAGGTGTTGGAGGGGCGTTGGGGAGGAGACTTTTAGCGCTTGCTTGTGAGGGAGAAGGTGTTGGAGGGGCGTTGGTGATGGAGGCTGTTTGTGTGTGCCAGACGTAGCCGTGGTATGTGAGGGAGAAGGTGTTGGAGGGGCGTTGGGGAGGAGACTTTTAGCGCTTGCTTGTGAGGGAGAAGGTGTTGGAGGGGCGTTGGGGAGGAGACTTTTAGCGCTTGCTTGTGAGGGAGAAGGTGTTGGAGGGGCGTTGGGGAGGAGACTTTTAGCGCTTGCTTGTGAGGGAGAAGGTGTTGGAGGGGCGTTGGGGAGGAGACTTTTAGCGCTTGCTTGTGAGGGAGAAGGTGTTGGAGGGGCGTTGGGGAGGAGACTTTTAGCGCTTGCTTGTGAGGGAGAAGGTGTTGGAGGGGCGTTGGGGAGGAGACTTTTAGCGCTTGCTTGTGAGGGAGAAGGTGTTGGAGGGGCGTTGGGGAGGAGACTTTTAGCGCTTGCTTGTGAGGGAGAAGGTGTTGGAGGGGCGTTGGGGAGGAGACTTTTAGCGCTTGCTTGTGAGGGAGAAGGTGTTGGAGGGGCGTTGGGGAGGAGACTTTTAGCGCTTGCTTGTGAGGGAGAAGGTGTTGGAGGGGCGTTGGGGAGGAGACTTTTAGCGCTTGCTTGTGAGGGAGAAGGTGTTGGAGGGGCGTTGGGGAGGAGACTTTTAGCGCTTGCTTGTGAGGGAGAAGGTGTTGGAGGGGCGTTGGTGATGGAGGCTGTTTGTGTGTGCCAGAGTAGCCGTGGTATGTGAGGGAGAAGGTGTTGGAGGGGCGTTGGGGAGGAGACTTTTAGCGCTTGCTTGTGAGGGAGAAGGTGTTGGAGGGGCGTTGGGGAGGAGACTTTTAGCGCTTGCTTGTGAGGGAGAAGGTGTTGGAGGGGCGTTGGGGAGGAGACTTTTAGCGCTTGCTTGTGAGGGAGAAGGTGTTGGAGGGGCGTTGGTGATGGAGGCTGTTTGTGTGTGCCAGAGTAGCCGTGGTATGTGAGGGAGAAGGTGTTGGAGGGGCGTTGGGGAGGAGACTTTTAGCGCTTGCTTGTGAGGGAGAAGGTGTTGGAGGGGCGTTGGTGATGGAGGCTGTTTGTGTGTGCCAGAGTAGCCGTGGTATGTGAGGGAGAAGGTGTTGGAGGGGCGTTGGGGAGGAGACTTTTAGCGCTTGCTTGTGAGGGAGAAGGTGTTGGAGGGGCGTTGGGGAGGAGACTTTTAGCGCTTGCTTGTGAGGGAGAAGGTGTTGGAGGGGCGTTGGGGAGGAGACTTTTAGCGCTTGCTTGTGAGGGAGAAGGTGTTGGAGGGGCGTTGGGGAGGAGACTTTTAGCGCTTGCTTGTGAGGGAGAAGGTGTTGGAGGGGCGTTGGGGAGGAGACTTTTAGCGCTTGCTTGTGAGGGAGAAGGTGTTGGAGGGGCGTTGGGGAGGAGACTTTTAGCGCTTGCTTGTGAGGGAGAAGGTGTTGGAGGGGCGTTGGGGAGGAGACTTTTAGCGCTTGCTTGTGAGGGAGAAGGTGTTGGAGGGGCGTTGGGGAGGAGACTTTTAGCGCTTGCTTGTGAGGGAGAAGGTGTTGGAGGGGCGTTGGGGAGGAGACTTTTAGCGCTTGCTTGTGAGGGAGAAGGTGTTGGAGGGGCGTTGGGGAGGAGACTTTTAGCGCTTGCTTGTGAGGGAGAAGGTGTTGGAGGGGCGTTGGGGAGGAGACTTTTAGCGCTTGCTTGTGAGGGAGAAGGTGTTGGAGGGGCGTTGGGGAGGAGACTTTTAGCGCTTGCTTGTGAGGGAGAAGGTGTTGGAGGGGCGTTGGGGAGGAGACTTTTAGCGCTTGCTTGTGAGGGAGAAGGTGTTGGAGGGGCGTTGGGGAGGAGACTTTTAGCGCTTGCTTGTGAGGGAGAAGGTGTTGGAGGGGCGTTGGGGAGGAGACTTTTAGCGCTTGCTTGTGAGGGAGAAGGTGTTGGAGGGGCGTTGGGGAGGAGACTTTTAGCGCTTGCTTGTGAGGGAGAAGGTGTTGGAGGGGCGTTGGGGAGGAGACTTTTAGCGCTTGCTTGTGAGGGAGAAGGTGTTGGAGGGGCGTTGGGGAGGAGACTTTTAGCGCTTGCTTGTGAGGGAGAAGGTGTTGGAGGGGCGTTGGGGAGGAGACTTTTAGCGCTTGCTTGTGAGGGAGAAGGTGTTGGAGGGGCGTTGGTGATGGAGGCTGTTTGTGTGTGCCAGACGTAGCCGTGGTATGTGAGGGAGAAGGTGTTGGAGGGGCGTTGGGGAGGAGACTTTTAGCGCTTGCTTGTGAGGGAGAAGGTGTTGGAGGGGCGTTGGGGAGGAGACTTTTAGCGCTTGCTTGTGAGGGAGAAGGTGTTGGAGGGGCGTTGGTGATGGAGGCTGTTTGTGTGTGCCAGAGTAGCCGTGGTATGTGAGGGAGAAGGTGTTGGAGGGGCGTTGGTGATGGAGGCTGTTTGTGTGTGCCAGACGTAGCCGTGGTATGTGAGGGAGAAGGTGTTGGAGGGGCGTTGGGGAGGAGACTTTTAGCGCTTGCTTGTGAGGGAGAAGGTGTTGGAGGGGCGTTGGGGAGGAGACTTTTAGCGCTTGCTTGTGAGGGAGAAGGTGTTGGAGGGGCGTTGGGGAGGAGACTTTTAGCGCTTGCTTGTGAGGGAGAAGGTGTTGGAGGGGCGTTGGGGAGGAGACTTTTAGCGCTTGCTTGTGAGGGAGAAGGTGTTGGAGGGGCGTTGGGGAGGAGACTTTTAGCGCTTGCTTGTGAGGGAGAAGGTGTTGGAGGGGCGTTGGGGAGGAGACTTTTAGCGCTTGCTTGTGAGGGAGAAGGTGTTGGAGGGGCGTTGGGGAGGAGACTTTTAGCGCTTGCTTGTGAGGGAGAAGGTGTTGGAGGGGCGTTGGGGAGGAGACTTTTAGCGCTTGCTTGTGAGGGAGAAGGTGTTGGAGGGGCGTTGGGGAGGAGACTTTTAGCGCTTGCTTGTGAGGGAGAAGGTGTTGGAGGGGCGTTGGGGAGGAGACTTTTAGCGCTTGCTTGTGAGGGAGAAGGTGTTGGAGGGGCGTTGGGGAGGAGACTTTTAGCGCTTGCTTGTGAGGGAGAAGGTGTTGGAGGGGCGTTGGGGAGGAGACTTTTAGCGCTTGCTTGTGAGGGAGAAGGTGTTGGAGGGGCGTTGGGGAGGAGACTTTTAGCGCTTGCTTGTGAGGGAGAAGGTGTTGGAGGGGCGTTGGGGAGGAGACTTTTAGCGCTTGCTTGTGAGGGAGAAGGTGTTGGAGGGGCGTTGGGGAGGAGACTTTTAGCGCTTGCTTGTGAGGGAGAAGGTGTTGGAGGGGCGTTGGGGAGGAGACTTTTAGCGCTTGCTTGTGAGGGAGAAGGTGTTGGAGGGGCGTTGGGGAGGAGACTTTTAGCGCTTGCTTGTGAGGGAGAAGGTGTTGGAGGGGCGTTGGGGAGGAGACTTTTAGCGCTTGCTTGTGAGGGAGAAGGTGTTGGAGGGGCGTTGGGGAGGAGACTTTTAGCGCTTGCTTGTGAGGGAGAAGGTGTTGGAGGGGCGTTGGGGAGGAGACTTTTAGCGCTTGCTTGTGAGGGAGAAGGTGTTGGAGGGGCGTTGGGGAGGAGACTTTTAGCGCTTGCTTGTGAGGGAGAAGGTGTTGGAGGGGCGTTGGGGAGGAGACTTTTAGCGCTTGCTTGTGAGGGAGAAGGTGTTGGAGGGGCGTTGGGGAGGAGACTTTTAGCGCTTGCTTGTGAGGGAGAAGGTGTTGGAGGGGCGTTGGGGAGGAGACTTTTAGCGCTTGCTTGTGAGGGAGAAGGTGTTGGAGGGGCGTTGGGGAGGAGACTTTTAGCGCTTGCTTGTGAGGGAGAAGGTGTTGGAGGGGCGTTGGGGAGGAGACTTTTAGCGCTTGCTTGTGAGGGAGAAGGTGTTGGAGGGGCGTTGGGGAGGAGACTTTTAGCGCTTGCTTGTGAGGGAGAAGGTGTTGGAGGGGCGTTGGTGATGGAGGCTGTTTGTGTGTGCCAGTCGTAGCCGTGGTATGTGAGGGAGAAGGTGTTGGAGGGGCGTTGGGGAGGAGACTTTTAGCGCTTGCTTGTGAGGGAGAAGGTGTTGGAGGGGCGTTGGGGAGGAGACTTTTAGCGCTTGCTTGTGAGGGAGAAGGTGTTGGAGGGGCGTTGGGGAGGAGACTTTTAGCGCTTGCTTGTGAGGGAGAAGGTGTTGGAGGGGCGTTGGGGAGGAGACTTTTAGCGCTTGCTTGTGAGGGAGAAGGTGTTGGAGGGGCGTTGGGGAGGAGACTTTTAGCGCTTGCTTGTGAGGGAGAAGGTGTTGGAGGGGCGTTGGGGAGGAGACTTTTAGCGCTTGCTTGTGAGGGAGAAGGTGTTGGAGGGGCGTTGGGGAGGAGACTTTTAGCGCTTGCTTGTGAGGGAGAAGGTGTTGGAGGGGCGTTGGGGAGGAGACTTTTAGCGCTTGCTTGTGAGGGAGAAGGTGTTGGAGGGGCGTTGGGGAGGAGACTTTTAGCGCTTGCTTGTGAGGGAGAAGGTGTTGGAGGGGCGTTGGGGAGGAGACTTTTAGCGCTTGCTTGTGAGGGAGAAGGTGTTGGAGGGGCGTTGGGGAGGAGACTTTTAGCGCTTGCTTGTGAGGGAGAAGGTGTTGGAGGGGCGTTGGGGAGGAGACTTTTAGCGCTTGCTTGTGAGGGAGAAGGTGTTGGAGGGGCGTTGGGGAGGAGACTTTTAGCGCTTGCTTGTGAGGGAGAAGGTGTTGGAGGGGCGTTGGGGAGGAGACTTTTAGCGCTTGCTTGTGAGGGAGAAGGTGTTGGAGGGGCGTTGGGGAGGAGACTTTTAGCGCTTGCTTGTGAGGGAGAAGGTGTTGGAGGGGCGTTGGGGAGGAGACTTTTAGCGCTTGCTTGTGAGGGAGAAGGTGTTGGAGGGGCGTTGGGGAGGAGACTTTTAGCGCTTGCTTGTGAGGGAGAAGGTGTTGGAGGGGCGTTGGGGAGGAGACTTTTAGCGCTTGCTTGTGAGGGAGAAGGTGTTGGAGGGGCGTTGGGGAGGAGACTTTTAGCGCTTGCTTGTGAGGGAGAAGGTGTTGGAGGGGCGTTGGGGAGGAGACTTTTAGCGCTTGCTTGTGAGGGAGAAGGTGTTGGAGGGGCGTTGGGGAGGAGACTTTTAGCGCTTGCTTGTGAGGGAGAAGGTGTTGGAGGGGCGTTGGGGAGGAGACTTTTAGCGCTTGCTTGTGAGGGAGAAGGTGTTGGAGGGGCGTTGGGGAGGAGACTTTTAGCGCTTGCTTGTGAGGGAGAAGGTGTTGGAGGGGCGTTGGGGAGGAGACTTTTAGCGCTTGCTTGTGAGGGAGAAGGTGTTGGAGGGGCGTTGGGGAGGAGACTTTTAGCGCTTGCTTGTGAGGGAGAAGGTGTTGGAGGGGCGTTGGGGAGGAGACTTTTAGCGCTTGCTTGTGAGGGAGAAGGTGTTGGAGGGGCGTTGGGGAGGAGACTTTTAGCGCTTGCTTGTGAGGGAGAAGGTGTTGGAGGGGCGTTGGGGAGGAGACTTTTAGCGCTTGCTTGTGAGGGAGAAGGTGTTGGAGGGGCGTTGGGGAGGAGACTTTTAGCGCTTGCTTGTGAGGGAGAAGGTGTTGGAGGGGCGTTGGGGAGGAGACTTTTAGCGCTTGCTTGTGAGGGAGATTAATTGGCAGGTTGGCTGAGGACAGAGCGTTGTCTGGCGTCCTGGTGAGAAAAGGTGAGGTGGAACTTTTTAAGACTCGCTCCAAAGTTGATGTATCCATGATTCACCAGAGAGAGAGAGAGAGAGAGAGAGAGAGAGAGAGAGAGAGAGAGAGAGAGAGAGAGAGAGAGAGAGAGAGAGAGAGAGAGAGAGAGAGAGAGGTGCTTTAACAAGGTCTGAGGAACCTAACCCACCCACACCCTGGGCTTTATATGGAAGCTTAACTTGTTGTGTGTGAACCACTCGTTTTTGATGGAAGGTGTTCGTCCACACACACACACACACACACACACACACACACACAGGCCGCCGATCTAATGGACACCAAACTTCTAAATGAAGCATTATGACAGTTGCTGTTGAGGCGTCCGAAACTAAATAATTGAAAACATCCTGTTGATATATATATATAATATATATATATATATTATATATATATATATATATATATTCTTATGAGTCCACGGGGAAAAATGAAACACGAAAAGTTCCCAAGTGCAATTCGGTGTTTAATAATACACATGATCAGGGGAGGACACAAGAGAGAAAATTGTGATCCTTTCCAATAAATATATATTATAACGAATCTAGCTCTCACAGTAATGAAGATGATGGTCGATATAGAGCACTGTTGTCTCGGTTATACAGAGAGAAGACCCCTTGTTTGTCCATAACTGAATTTAAAATATTACAGGTGTAGAATGAGCCCTGGTTGATAATGATCAGTATTATTAATCAAACATACAAATAACAGCAAGTATAATAACTAATTAACCACTCATCAAATGGAAAAGCAATTTTCGAGCACACAACATAAAACTATGTTAATACAACCACAAGTGCATTTAACCACAAAGGCAGCTTAACTTACATATAAAAAAAATCGCTTTACTCCCCTACCACACCACCACCACACCTCGGGGAAGATCCACTACACCTCAGGATGCAGTCTGGGTTGAGACTGCCGTGGAAGGCATCGGCACTGGTATATAAGGCGTGGGTATGATGCCCGGCTTCTCTCAGTCAAAGTGAGACGAAGCAACAAGGACTTGAATGAACGCAGAACGATTTGTTCCAAAGTGGCAGAGAGGCAGTGGTGCGTAGTATGGAGGACAAATAAGATCTTAAATTTAAACAAGATGTTAGGAGAGTACATGATAATATATATATATATATAATATAATATATATATATATATATACTATATATATATATATTATTGCATAGATTCGAACCCGTACCATTTGCGTGGTAGCTGGGAACTCTAACTGCGAGGCTATGATCGGCCTCCAACAGGGAAACGACTATTCGATTGCTAGTAATCCAATACCCTTAAACAAGATCTTAGGAGAGTACATGACTATATATATATATATATTATATATATATATCATATATATATATATATATATATATATATTATATATATATATATATATATTCCTATGAGTCCACGGGGAAAATGAAACACGAAAAGTTCCCAAGTGCAATTTCGTGTAATAATCACATGATCAGGGGAGACACAAGAGAGAAAATTGTGATCCTTTCCAATATATATATATTATAACGAATCTAGCTCTCACAGTAATGAAGATGATGGTCGATATAGAGCACTGTTGTCTCGGTTATACAGAGAGAAGACCCGTCATAACTGATTGTGAAAAATTACAGGTGTAGAATGAGCCCTGGTTGATAATGATCAGTATTATTAATCAAACATACAAATAACAGCAAGTATAATAACTAATTAACCACACATCAAATGGAAAAGCAATTTTCGAGCACACAACATAAAACTATGTTAATACAACCACAAGTGCATTTAACCACAAAGGCAGCTTAACTTACATATAAAAAAAATCGCTTTACTCCCCTACCACACCACCACCACACCTCGGGGAAGATCCACTACACCTCAGGATGCAGTCTGGGTTGAGACTGCCGTGGAAGGCATCGGCACTGGTATATAAGGCGTGGGTATGATGCCCGGCTTCTCTGTCTCAGTCAAAGTGAGACGAAGCAACAAGGACTTGAATGAACGCAGAACGATTTGTTTCCAAAGTGGCAGAGAGGCAGAGGTGCGTAGTATGGAGGACAAAATAAGATCTTAAATTTAAACAAGATGTTAGGAGAGTACATGATAATATATATATATATATATATATATATATATATATATATATATATATATATATATATGCAAAGATTCGAACCCGTACCATTTGCGTGGTAGCTGGGAACTCTAACTGCGAGGCTATGATCGGCCCCAACAGGGAAACGACTATTCGATTGCTAGTAATCCAATACCCTTAAACAAGATCTTAGGAGAGTACATGACTATATATATATATATATATATATATATATATATATATATATATATATATATATATATATATATATATATATATATATATTCTTATGAGTCCACGGGGAAAATGAAACACGAAAAGTTCCCTAGTGCACTTTCGTGCAATAATCACATCATCATCAGGGGAGACACAAGAGAGAAATATAACAGTCAGTTGATATACATCGAAGAGACGAAGTTAGGACGCCATTTGGTAAACATGGGATTGTCCAAAAAACATACTTTTAAGAATTCTTATCTGTACAGATAAAGACGAGGCAGTACAATACAAGGCTCCTTCCTGGGCCATTACTCCCTCTGGCACGCTAACCAGTAGTACAATAGCGGTTCAGGAGCAGCATATAGCATGAAGATGGTACATAGAATATATGACATTGGAGAATCTAGTTAGATGCGTCAGAGATCAACTCTAAGATATCTTCTATTTAATGCTGAACCCCAAACCAAACACGCCCCTAGCCGCCGTAGAAGCTAAGAACGAAGTCAAGTTGATCCTTCAAGGTGATGTAGCATAACAAATGTAGATTCCGAAGAGAGAGAGAGAAAAAAATAGTCATAATGGATCTTGTATGTCAGTAGGAATACGTGTTTCAAGGTCGCCAAATGGACTGGGCTTCAATATGACTCCCTCTTTAAATGCGACTGACTTAAAACCTTAAAACTTTTAAAGGGTTATAGACCAGAATGCTTATTACAGGAAGGACTGGAGAGTTATATTAAGATAATTACAAGGGGAATGAAATGCCCAGGACCGATAATAAATGTGGAAAATCTATAAATAACATGAGCGGCGTGACGTCATAGCGCCAGCTGTTGTTGTGGGTAGAGGGGGAAGAGGCAACAAATAAACGTGTTACATATTAGTTGTTACAAATGAATTAACCTCCGATTGGAACTAGTTTCATCTAAAAGTAGCAATCTTGATAGTTATTGTTAATATGTGCACAAATAGGATTTCATGGGGGGGGAAGAGTGAATAAATAACTGAATCAAAAAAGATTAAATGGTAACTGAACATGACAGGGAACTAGGGAGATCCGCATTTTCTATTGAGCGCAATATATCATGATTTCTCTCGTATATAAGTTATTATGCACTGTTGAAGGGTAATGACGGGTTATAATTTCAAATCACTTTTTTCTAAAATAGCTAGAGAGGGAAAGTAAAATTATACTAGTCTAAATTACCGGAGAGGAAAGGATACAGGGAACTAGGGAGATCTGCGTTTTCTATTGAGGGCAATAGATCATAGTTTCTCCTTCATAAGTTATTATCCATCGCTGAAGGGTAATTACGGGTTATAATTTCAAATCACTTTTTTCTAAAATAGCTAGAGAGGGAAAGTAAAATTATACTAGTCTAAATTACCGGAGAGGAAAGGATACAGGGAACTAGGGAGATCTGCATTTTCTATTGAGGACAATAGATCATAGTTTCTCCTTCATAAGTTATTATCCACCTTTGAAGGGTAATTACGGGTTATAATTTCAAATAACTTTTTTCTAAAATATCTAGAAAGGGAAAGAAAAATGATACTAGTCTAAATTACCGGAGAGGAAAGGATACAGGGAACTAGGGAGATCTACGCGTTTTCTATTGAGGGCAATAGATCATAGTTTCTCCTTCATAAGTTATTATCCACCGCTGAAGGGTAATTTCGAGTTATAATTTCAAATCACTTTTTTCTAAAATATCTAGAGAGGGAAAGTAAAATTACACTAGTCTAAATTACCGGAGAGGAAAGAATATATATATATTTCTTACGTCCCTTATTTTTAAGCTGGGTACAAAGGCAAAGGGGATAAAAGTGAGTGCTCAAATTACAGAGGTATAAGTTTGTTGAGTATTCCTGGTAAATTATATGGGAGGGTATTGATTGAGAGGGTGAAGGCATGTACAGAGCATCAGATTGGGGAAGAGCAGTGTGGTTTCAGAAGTGGTAGAGGATGTGTGGATCAGGTGTTTGCTTTGAAGAATGTGTGTGAGAAATACTTAGAAAAGCAAATGGATTTGTATGTAGCATTTATGGATCTGGAGAAGGCATATGATAGAGTTGATAGAGATGCTCTGTGGAAGGTATTAAGAATATATGGTGTGGGAAGCAAGTTGTTAGAAGCAGTGAAAAGTTTTTATCGAGGATGTAAGGCATGTGTACGTGTAGGAAGAGAGGAAAGTGATTGGTTCTCAGTGAATGTAGGTTTGCGGCAGGGGTGTGTGATGTCTCCATGGTTGTTTAATTTGTTTATGGATGGGGTTGTTAGGGAGGTAAATGCAAGAGTCTTGGAAAGAGGGGCAAGTATGAAGTCTGTTGGGGATGAGAGAGCTTGGGAAGTGAGTCAGTTGTTGTTCGCTGATGATACAGCGCTGGTGGCGGATTCATGTGAGAAACTGCAGAAGCTGGTGACGGAGTTTGGTAAAGTGTGTGAAAGAAGAAAGTTAAGAGTAAATGTGAATAAGAGCAAGGTTATTAGGTACAGTAGGGTTGAGGGTCAAGTCAATTGGGAGGTGAGTTTGAATGGAGAAAAACTGGAGGAAGTGAAGTGTTTTAGATATCTGGGAGTGGATCTGTCAGCGGATGGAACCATGGAAGCGGAAGTGGATCATAGGGTGGGGGAGGGGGCGAAAATTTTGGGAGCCTTGAAAAATGTGTGGAAGTCGAGAACATTATCCCGGAAAGCAAAAATGGGTATGTTTGAAGGAATAGTGGTTCCAACAATGTTGTATGGTTGCGAGGCGTGGGCTATGGATAGAGTTGTTCGCAGGAGGATGGATGTGCTGGAAATGAGATGTTTGAGGACAATGTGTGGTGTGAGGTGGTTTGATCGAGTAAGTAACGTAAGGGTAAGAGAGATGTGTGGAAATAAAAAGAGCGTGGTTGAGAGAGCAGAAGAGGGTGTTTTGAAATGGTTTGGACACATGGAGAGAATGAGTGAGGAAAGATTGACCAAGAGGATATATGTGTCGGAGGTGGAGGGAACGAGGAGAAGAGGGAGACCGAATTGGAGGTGGAAAGATGGAGTGAAAAGGATTTTGTGTGATCGGGGCCTGAACATGCAGGAGGGTGAAAGGAGGGCAAGGAATAGAGTGAATTGGAGCGATGTGGTATACAGGGGTTGACGTGCTGTCAGTGGATTGAATCAGGGCATGTGAAGCGTCCGGGGTAAACCATGGAAAGCTGTGTAGGTATGTATATTTGCGTGTGTGGACGTATGTATGTACATGTGTATGGGGGGGGTTGGGCCATTTCTTTCGTCTGTTTCCTTGCGCTACCTCGCAAACGCGGGAGACAGCGACGAGGTATAAAAAAAAAAAAAAAAAACATAATTCATTGTCTCTCCGTAAGCTGTAAATCAAACTGAAGCTGTAAATCAAACTGAAGCTGTAAATCAAACTGGAGCTGTAAATCAAACTGAAGCTGTAAATCAAACTGAAGCTGTAAATCAAACTGAAGCTGTAAATCAAACTGAAGCTGTAAATCAAACTGAAGCTGTAAATCAAACTGAAGCTGTAAATCAAACTGAAGCTGTAAATCAAACTGAAGCTGTAAATCAAACTGAAGCTGTAAATCAAACTGAAACTGTAAATCAAACTGAAGCTGTAAATCAAACTGAAGCTGTAAATCAAACTGAAGCTGTAAATCAAACTGAAGCTGTAAATCAAACTTAAGCTGTAAATCAAACTGAAGCTGTAAATCAAACTGAAGCTGTAAATCAAACTGAAGCTGTAAATCAAACTGAAGCTGTAAATCAAACTGAAGCTGTAAATGAAACTGAAGCTGTAAATCAAACTGAAGCTGTAAATCAAACTGAAGCTGTAAATCAAACTGAAACTGTAAATCAAACTGAAGCTGTAAATCAAACTGAAGCTGTAAATCAAACTGAAGCTGTAAATCAAACTGAAGCTGTAAATCAAACTGAAGCTGTAAATCAAACTGAAGCTGTAAATCAAACTGAAGCTGTAAATCAAACTGAAGCTGTAAATGAAACTGAAGCTGTAAATCAAACTGAAGCTGTAAATCAAACTGAAGCTGTAAATCAAACTGAAGCTGTAAATCACCCGTGCAGTCACGGAGCTTGCCTAAAGTACATATGTAAAGTCTTGTAGTATACTAGAGTATGATTATCAAGGCTGTTATACCATGCGTTACTACGTGACTACTGTATTGTACCCATTCACATAACCCATTCCTATGGCCTCTATGTTACTCATACATATTTCATGAATTTTTTTTTTTATTTATTCTTTTTTTTTACTCTATCTTGGTGATTTTTTTCGCCTATAATATGTTGGTAGATTGTGGGGGATTTTTCTAACATCACGTGACAATTTTTCTAATATCTCACGTGACAATAATACACTAGGCTCCCCTGGTTGTATATCACGTGATGATAATACACTAGGCTCTCCTGGTTGTATATCACGTGATGATAATACACTAGGCTCCCCTGGTTGTATATCACGTGACAATAATACACTAGGCTCTCCTGGTTGTATATCACGTGACAATAATACACTAGGCTCTCCTGGTTGTATATCACGTGACAATAATACACTAGGCTCTCCTGGTTGTATATCATCACGTGACAATAATACACTAGGCTCTCCTGGTTGTATATCAAGTAACAATAATACACTAGGCTCCCCTGGTTGTATATCATCACGTGACAATAATACACTAGGCTCTCCTGGTTGTATATCACGTGATGATAATACACTAGGCTCTCCTGGTTGTATATCACGTGACAATAATACACTAGGCTCACCTGGTTGTATATCATCACGTAACAATAATACACCAGGCTCACCTGGTTGTATATCATCACGTAACAATAATACACTAGGCTCTCCTGGTTGTATATCATCACGTAACAATAATACACTAGGCTCACCTGGTTGTATATCATCACGTAACAATAATACACCAGGCTCACCTGGTTGTATATCAAGTAACAATAATACACTAGGCTCACCTGGTTGTATATCATCACGTGACAATAATACACTAGGCTCACCTGGTTGTATATCATATGACAATAATACACCAGGCTCACCTGGTTGTATATCACGTGACAATAATACACCAGGCTCACCTGGTTGTATATCATGTGACAATAATACACCAGGCTCTCCTGGTTGTATATCACGTGACAATAATACACTAGGCTCACCTGGTTGTATATCATCACGTAACAATAATACACCAGGCTCACCTGGTTGTATATCATCACGTAACAATAATACACTAGGCTCTCCTGGTTGTATATCATCACGTAACAATAATACACTAGGCTCACCTGGTTGTATATCATCACGTAACAATAATACACCAGGCTCACCTGGTTGTATATCAAGTAACAATAATACACTAGGCTCACCTGGTTGTATATCATCACGTGACAATAATACACTAGGCTCACCTGGTTGTATATCATGTGACAATAATACACCAGGCTCACCTGGTTGTATATCACGTGACAATAATACACCAGGCTCACCTGGTTGTATATCATGTGACAATAATACACCAGGCTCACCTGGTTGTATATCATCACGTGACAATAATACACTAGGCTCACCTGGTTGTATATCATGTGACAATAATACACCAGGCTCACCTGGTTGTATATCATGTGACAATAATACACCAGGCTCACCTGGTTGTATATCATGTGACAATAATACACCAGGCTCACCTGGTTGTATATCATCACGTGACAATAATACACTAGGCTCACCTGGTTGTATATCATGTGACAATAATACACCAGGCTCACCTGGTTGTATATCATCACGTGACAATAATACACTAGGCTCACCTGGTTGTATATCATCACGTGACAATAATACACCAGGCTCACCTGGTTGTATATCATGTGACAATAATACACCAGGCTCACCTGGTTGTATATCACGTGATAATAATACACTAGGCTCACCTGGTTGTATATCATCACGTAACAATAATACACTAGGCTCACCTGGTTGTATATCATCACGTAACAATAATACACTAGGCTCTCCTGGTTGTATATCACGTGACAATAATACACTAGGCTCACCTGGTTGTATATCACGTAACAATAATACACTAGGCTCCCCTGGTTGTATATCATCCCGTAACAATAATACACTAGGCTCCCTGGTTGTTATCATCACGTAACAATAATACACTAGGCTCTCCTGGTTGTTATATCACGTGACAATAATACACTAGGCTCACCTGGTTGTATATCACGTGACAATAATACACTAGGCTCACCTGGTTGTATATCACGTGACAATAATACACTAGGCTCTCCTGGTTGTATATCATCACGTGACAATAATACACTAGGCTCTCCTGGTTGTATATCATCACGTAACAATAATACACTAGGCTCACCTGGTTGTATATCATCACGTGACAATAATACACTAGGCTCACCTGGTTGTATATCACGTAACAATAATACACTAGGCTCACCTGGTTGTATATCACGTGACAATAATACACTAGGCTCACCTGGTTGTATATCATCACGTGACAATAATACACTAGGCTCTCCTGGTTGTATATCACACGTGACAATAATACACTAGGCTCACCTGGTTGTATATCACGTAACAATAATACACTAGGCTCACCTGGTTGTATATCACGTAACAATAATACACTAGGCTCACCTGGTTGTATATCACGGAACAATAATACACTAGGCTCCCCTGGTTGTATATCACGTGACAATAATACACTAGGCTCACCTGGTTGTATATCACGTAACAATAATACACTAGGCTCACCTGGTTGTATATCACGTGACAATAATACACTAGGCTCACCTGGTTGTATATCACGTAACAATAATACACTAGGCTCTCCTGGTTGTATATCACGTAACAATAATACACTAGGCTCACCTGGTTGTATATCATCACGTAACAATAATACACTAGGCTCACCTGGTTGTATATCACGTAACAATAATACACTAGGCTCTCCTGGTTGTATATCACGTAACAATAATACACTAGGCTCACCTGGTTGTATATCACGTAACAATAATACACTAGGCTCTCCTGGTTGTATATCATCACGTAACAATAATACACTAGGCTCACCTGGTTGTATATCATCACGTGACAATAATACACTAGGCTCACCTGGTTGTATATCACGTAACAATAATACACTAGGCTCACCTGGTTGTATATCACGTGACAATAATACACTAGGCTCTCCTGGTTGTATATCACGTGACAATAATACACTAGGCTCCCCTGGTTGTATATCATCACGTGACAATAATACACTAGGCTCACCTGGTTGTATA
>NC_092263.1:7737709-7775209 GCF_036320965.1 Panulirus ornatus | reverse complement strand
GAGAGAGAGAGAGAGAGAGAGAGAGAGAGAGAGAGAGAGAGAGAGAGAGAGAGAGAGAGCAAACAAAATCCATCTACTTTTGTTTTCCAACCAACCTCTCGTTCACGCAACACAGAGAGAGAGAGAGAGAGAGAGAGAGAGAGAGAGAGAGAGAGAGAGAGAGAGAGAGAGAGAGAGAGAGAGAGAGAGAGAGCAAACAAAATCCATCTACTTTTGTTTTCCAACCAACCTCTCGTTCACACAACACACACACACACACACACACAGAGAGAGAGAGAGAGAGAGAGAGAGAGAGAGAGAGAGAGAGAGAGAGAGAGAGAGAGAGAGAGAGAGAGAGAGAGAGAGAGAGAGAGAGAGAGGGCAAACAAAATCCATCTACTTTTGTTTTCCAACCAACCTCTCGTTCACACAACACACACACACAGAGGGAGAGAGAGAGAGAGAGAGAGAGAGAGAGAAGAGAGAGAGAGAGAGAGAGAGAGAGAGAGAGAGAGAGCAAACAAAATCCATCTACTTTTGTTTTCCAACCTAACCTACCGTTCACACACACACACACACACACGATATCGCTCATGGATGCAAGAACGTCTGTTCGAATCGGTATCAGTTCATGTTGGTACAACTGATTCATGTGAAAGATATCAAACATCTGTGTCTACAGTGTGGCTGGTATGTGACTCACTTACTGAGTGTCTGCAGTAGAGGTTTGTGTGGTATGAGTACGGTCACTGGTGAATTTATATGAATAAATATATACATAGACAATCTTTGAAAAAGTTTCGGTCGATATGACACTGGTTCGAGCCATATGCAGACCTGACCAAAATCTAACACCATAATATCAAAAGTTTGTATGCCTGACTGACTCATGAATCTATTACTCATCATTTGTTACTCATCACTTTACCCCTGACTCACTCATGATATCTTACTCATCATTCAGGGCTCAGAAATAAGTCGAAGGAGTGAAGATTGGGAGACCTAAAATGATTCAAAGAATATTTTCCAAACGTTAGATGTGATATTGACGGAATATCACAGAAGAATATCCTCTGATTACAGAAATCCAACGACTGAATATTACGGTGTGACATTAAAGAAGATATGATGCTAACCTGCACAACACTTGGGGATAGGGGAGAAAGAATACTTGCCACGTATTCCCTGCGTGTCGTAGAAGGCGACTAAAAGGGGAGGGAGCGAGGGGGCTGGAAATCCACCCCTCTCGTTTTTTGATTTTCCTAAAAAGGGAATAGAGAAGGGGACCAAGTAAGGATTTTCCCTCTATGGCTTAGTCCTCTGTTCTTAACGCTACCTTGCTAACGCGACAAATGGCGAATATGTATGAAAAAAAAATATATACATATGTATAGTGTTTAACTTATTCTTCCTATAAAATTTCAGTGGTAGTACACTACATAATGCTGCCTTCACAGCTATTTTCCCCTGGCGTTTTTTGTGCTGGAGAGAGGGAGTGACATGGGTGGTGAGGTACCTTCTGCTCTACCAGAAGACTCTTGTCTCTAATGAACCAGGAACCTGGTCTATTATTACTGTCCTTCAACAGATAACTTCGCCAGGGTCCTGTGACCTGTCTCTTCCAATGCAATCCAGGCAATTACCGATTCTTTGGGTCATGTATTACAGACGACATATTTACCATTGCCCCTATTTACTCTCACAAATGATTTCGACAGTTTTATATATACATAGTAATTAACATTTCAGTCGTGAATAAGATAAAGGGATTTTTGTATAGAGGATATTAGACATTCTCGATATATCCACAGTGAGAGTTGGACATTTTTTTTCACTTATGGATAATGACAGTGTTTTCAGTCCTGGTTCATTTTCCAAGCCTCTGCCTCAAAGCCATGATTGAACAAGAAAAACCCTTTCCCTGGAATACAGAAATATAAATCCTGATCTTGGTGGCTGATATTCAGTATTGACACCAAGACTGAAGTTCATAGATAGAAGAAGAAGAATATATTTTCCCATGCACACACACACACACACACACACACACACACACACTGGCATTATTTTGTATTGACATATTCCTCGATAATTTTGTCTCGGATATGTTGAAGTGTGGGAGAGAGAGAGAGAGAGAATTTCTGGCTTCGTATCCTTCTCTCATTACCTGGTCTGTTGACAAGTCTATCACGACTTAGCTCTCCTGTTCGCTTCTTCTTATGCATCTCTCTCTCTCTCTCTCTCTCTCTCTCTCTCTCTCTCTCTCTCTCTCTCTCTCTCTCTCTCTCTCTCAACAGCTGTCATGGAGCATGTTGGTTTATCACACAATAAATATATATATGTGTATTCCAAAACTCCCTCCAGTTGGTAGAGTTGATGTAGATGCATATCAACAGCAGTGCAAGCTGGTGGGAGGAGATGACCCACTTGGGATGGAGTCCATGTGTGTGTACGTCTGTAGGAACCTGACCTCCTCCTCCTTCCACAGTATAGTCTCGCTTGACTGTCTCCATAACTCTACCAAATACGATCGTCAAGCTGTTTGGCCAGACTGTTTTTGGAGTTCGGGACTTACAAACCTTTGTTTAGAGACTGGGGTTGTTTTGGGCAAAGCTGTCAGTCCTCTCCAAGTTTCCCTTAACTCAGTGAAACGAGTGAAAACAACAGTCAACACCTTAACTTTCTTTCATTCTCACTTCTGTCACTGCTTCTCGAATAAGACATATATATAAGAACCTTCTGTTTTATCTGTCTTTATGCCTATAATATATCTAGAACATGTCAATATATTTTGGCTAAAGGTCCTTCACTCTCAACCACAAGAATACATTTGGCTCATGAGCTGCGTCTTCCGTGGGAAATACGAACTGGTAAAATAAGTCTTTCCCATGCCTTCATTGTCTTGCACTAAGACACCGTTTTCTATGATGAATGGACCAGATGACCGTGTGTGTCATAAGTTTCACGCCTCGAACGTTAAACTAAGAACTCCTTTGCGTTTTTGAGCAGCAGTGTGTGCTTCACCTGGAGGTGGATGTATAAGGTTTTTTGGTTTTCCCACCTACTTTATCAGGTTAGGTTTCTGTTCCGTCTATTAGTTTCTTGTGTAGAATTTCCAATTTGGACGACAGACATTTCTTTGTTTCATCGTCCCACCATTTTCTATATCCTGGAGAAATATATGATCGTTTCATAACACAGAGGGACACAAGTCTCCTTTACTATTCTTAAACGTCTTCTTTCCCTGACGTAAGTCTGTATCAAAGTCACTGACCATGTCATCCATCAGTTTATCGTGGCAAATGTAAACATCACCAGAATTTGCATTTTGTGTATTATTTCTCGACACTTGAGGTGGCTACTACCATTATACACAGTGCTCAAAGTTACTTCGGGAATGATGTGTTGGTCGTCATTCCTACACAAACCTCTCTCCACCTACACCAGTATAGACAAGATCTTCATATCATGTTAGAACAGAGTCTAATATGTTTACGTCTCGAGTGAACTAGGGCACTAGGAAATCGGGTTTAGGTGCAGTCTACTCTCAGAAATACAGCATAGAATTTCTGCTCTCAGCTCATAAAGTCTTTTAATTCGTTACTAGTGTCGTTGAGGGGGAAGGTGGTGCGCTGTGAACTAGTCCTGTGGAATTGATATAATCTCGAGCTAAAATATCTTTCTATTGAAGGATAAGCTTTCCGTAAAGGGTAAAAACACCACCGCTTTTTTATCCCTTCCGTCAATGTGAATGAGAGTGTGTGTCTTGGAACTATATATATATATATTACGCAAGGTCATTCAATAATCTAAAATAACTGATCATCTCAAATAATCTAACATAATTGATCATCTAAAATAATCGCTCTTAATGAGAAACCTAAGAACCAGAAGGGGCCAATCATATCATAACTTTCTTTTGATGCAAGTGTCTTTTTTTCTCAGAAAAAGAGGAAGAAGAAAAGATTGCCTCGAGTATTGTGTGCAATTACATAGAATATTCAAACAAATGAGTGAAGTAACATTAAACTTTGCGATTTATGAAAGCCTTGGGAATCTGTGTGACTGAGGCCCAGTTTACAAATCGTAAATCGATGGTTATGGCAGTGGCAGTGTACAAGTTACCGTCAGCGAGGTGTAGCGGGGTTAGGTGGGAAGAACCATGGCTTCGCGCGCGCTGGACTAACCTTACTCTACGATCATCTCTTCTTAACTAACTGCTATATGGTCTGCCTACCTCAAACACCTACGGTGACTATACGAGTAAAAGAGATTAATAATAACACAACATACATATATGATAGAGACGGTCTAGAAGAGGACAACAAAGATGATATTGGACATAAAACTTGTACAAGCAGCGAGAGGTCTGGGAGGGTTAAAAAATTCATACCTTTTAACATTTCTCTATCGGGTTGACAATGTCGCTAGTCAATAGTTCTTTCTAAGATGGAAGGAACATTGTAGGGAAGAGTTCCACAAGATATTTCTCAGAAAAGATGGAAAGAAGTACTCCTATAGTATGAGGGTTGTGGATGAAATGGGATAAAAAGGAGAAAAATTATTATACCGTGAAAAGATATGTACCGCGAGAGAAAGTTCTTAAGTGTAGAACTTCCTTTCCTTCGTACTGCTCTGGCAAAGGCAATTTTACAAACACACCAAGATCATAATCTTACATTCGACATGTGTAACAGCCACATATATATCAGTACATCAAACCTTATAAGCTCATATAATACACATATGTGTACGATCTCATTAACAATATCTGCCTTGACACATTATAACTTTGGTGTCTGTTGTCTACTTACATCCTGTACGTGAAACATAAAACATTGAGTCTTATTTAAGTTAATAAAAAAGAAAAGAATATTACCTTGGTTGTCGAACATATACTAACCAAGAACAAGTGAGGCAAGTCACTCACACAGCCTCATTACCTCACTCTCATGTATGTAGATGACCTAACGTGAGCCTCACCTCCTAAAAAAAAACGTATATTAATTTCTCCTTAAGTGCCTCATTAATCCCCCCCCAGCGCCTCATTTGTCCCAAAACTTTTGTTTATAGTTAAATAATGAAGCCGGCGTTCACGTTTCATGAGGCACTCACAGTGAACCATCCGGAATAATTAGATGAGTTTTATACCTATTTTCAGACGACGAGAGAGAGAGAGAGAGAGAGAGAGAGAGAGAGAGAGAGAGAGAGAGAGAGAGAGAGAGAGAGAGAGAGAGATGGCCAGACAAGGAGGACCTGACCTTTTCTTTTTTTTCTTTCCTAACTTGATAAGTAAGTATATAGTTAGAAATGAATTGTCTGTATATATCACTTATGCATGTCGTGACGTCTTTTACAATCGTGTCGCTAGGTGTTGAGAAATGTTTCATCATCCGAACAGTTCCAACTTCTTAAACTATAGATTGAATACTATTTAAACTATATTTAAACTATAGATTGAATCCTATTTAAACTATAGATTGAATACTATTTAAACTATATTTAAACTATAGATTGAATACTATTTAAACTATATTTAAACTATAGATTGAATCCTATTTAAACTATAGATTGAATACTATCTAAACTATATTTAAACTATAGATTGAATCCTATTTAAACTATAGATTGAATACTATTTAAACTATATTTAAACTATAGATTGAATCCTATTTAAACTATATTCAAACTATAGATTGAATCCTATTTAAACTATATTTAAACTATAGATTGAATCCTATTTAAACTATATTCAAACTATAGATTGAATCCTATTTAAACTATATTCAAACTATATATTGAATCCTATTTAAACTATATTCAAACTATAGATTGAATCCTATTTAAACTATAGATTGAATCCTATTTAAACTATATTCAAACTATAGATTGAATCCTATCTAAACTATATTCAAACTATGTATTGAATCCTATTTAAACTATATTCAAACTATAGATTGAATCCTATTTAAACTATAGATTGAATCCTACTATCTCTAATCACGATTTTCTGAGTTTGCTGAATTAAAATGACTCTTTCATGACGAGCTTCAAACATTTTCTGCTTGGAGAAGAAGAAGAAGTGATGGATGGTGTGAAGTGACTACATGTATTGGGAAATCATGGCTAGTGGACGGATGGGCAACTTCTGAGAAGGTTCAGTCATCAGGTAAACAAACGAAGCTCAGCTCCGGAGACCCGACCACTCTAACCACCATTTCCTGATGTTTTCATACACGATTTATTCACATGACTTTTTTGATTCATGAGTCGCGATTTATTACCCTTGATTTAATGATGATATCTGACATATAATTCGAATTTATTACCCTTCATTTAATGATGATATCTGACGTATGATTCGATGCTGAGATATACGCCGTGGGTGTAAAGACTCAAAGAGATCTAGAATGATATAAAAGATAATTTGGAAATGCTACACGTGTGATATTGAAGGCTTATCACACAACAATATCCTCTGATTACAGAGATCCAACAACATTAAAGAAGATGTGATGCTAACATACACAACACTTGTGTCACCTGTAGAGTTATACAACATTGGAATAACGAATGGTGTTCACGACGAGGAATATGCATACTTTTACATCAATGTTTTTAAGTGTGTTTGTAAAACATAATTCTTTCGCCTCTGAACCTCACTTAGTCTTGGTGTCAATAGTAAATATAAGCTACCAAGACTGCATTGCTTCAGTGATATTTGTCAACAGACTCTAAACCTGTTGAAGGAAAATGGGAGCATAGAATACGTGTTGACAGACATATATATCTAACTTTTTTTTCTTCAGATATGAGCCTCCTGTCATGAATAAGCTGCAGAGTACTGTAATGCTCCCTTCCAGTCATAAGTTCCAATGAAATTTCCACGGTAGTATATCCTGTACATATTATACAGTCTTCCTCCATAGTTACATACCCACCAGTTGTGCTGGAGGAAGAGAGTGACATGGGTGGTGAGGTGCCTTCTGCTGTACCAGAAGACTCTTGTCTCTAATGAACCAGGAACCTGGTCTATTATTACTGTCCTTCAGCAGATAACTTCGCCATGGTGCTGTGACTTGTCTCTCCAATGCAATCCAGGCAATCAACGATTCTTTGGATCATGAATTACAGACGACGTATTTACCATTTCCGCTATTTACTCTCACAAATCATTTTGCGAGTTTTGTACATAATGATAAACATTTCAATCGTGAATATTAGAAAACGTTTTTTATATATAGAGATGACTCATTAATTCCTGATATATTCATAGTGAGAGTTTGACATTATTACTCATGGTTGACAATGTTTATATATTCGCGACTCACTTTTCAGGCCCCTGCTCCCCTTCCAGGGACGCAGAAATGTAAACACTGATCTTGGTAGCTGATATCCATTATTGACACCAAGACTGAAGTGAAGTTCACAGGCGAAAGAATAAATCTTTTACAAACACAAAAATACCTACTTGATCGACACGGCGAAATTCCTCGATAATTTCAGGACAGATATGTTACTGCGATCAACAGAAGATAAACAGAAATTATTTTCTATTGTGTCAGTCTGTCTCTCTTAGTTTCTGTTGCTCTGTTTATGTATTCGTGTGTTTGCATATCCTTCTCTGGATGAAGAGAAGTTTTGTGCGTCAAGGGGGAAAGTGAGAATGTTAAGTGTTTCCGAAGGTGTAGTGAAGATGTGTCTGGAGGCGTCTTCCTCCGTAGTGAAGATGATGGTTAGTGACAGCAAGTGCGTTGGATCGCAGATCCTGGTGCTCTTCGTTCTGTTTACTCTCGTATTGTTGGCTGTGGCTGCTTATGACCTGCATCTCGTCTTGTTGGCACAGTTGAATTATTTTCGTGTAAACAGCAGAGCAAGCGAAGAGGAAATGAGTGAGTCCATGTGTTATTTGTGCTATGTGTTTGCGGATATTTGTGTGCAAATGTATTTTTATATTTGCATGCATTCATGTGTGTCTGTATATGTGTGTTACCGGACTCTGGCTGCCTAAGCTTACACCGTGTGTGAAAATTTATTATTGTCGAAATTGTATCACTGGAAATACAGTCTCGTCCAAAGGAATCCATCATTTCCCTGCTGCTGGAAGTAGTGCAGCCTTGGGGCTGCAGGAACGCTTCGAAAAATGGGTCCTGGGCCAATTATGAATGAATAAAAGAACATGGGGTGTTTTTGGGTATGTGTCTGTGTGTTTACGTGAGTATGGATTTGCGTAACTGCCTCTGTGTGTTTGTGCTTTTTTTAAGTGTGTGCGTGTGTAATATTGTATGTGTGTGTGTAATATTGTATGAGTGTGTGTGTGTGTGTGTGTGTGTGTGTGTGTGTGTGTGTGTGTGTGTGTGTGTGTGTAATATTGTATGAGTGTGTGTGTGTGTGTGTGTGTGTGTGTGTAATATTGTATGAGTGTGTGTGTGTGTGTGTGTTCGTGTGTGTGTGTGTGTGTGCGTGTGTGTGTGTGTGTGTGTGTGTGTGTGTGTGTGTGTGTGTGTGTGTGTGTGTGTGTACCCGCGGTCAGACGCGTCTCAGACCTAAAACCAAGAACAAAAGAACAAGTTCAGACACAACCACTCACCTTCACACACACACAGACTCAAGCCAAACTTTAAATAACATTTATCACTAACTTGGAAGCTCCACCCTAAACTTACCCTCCTCCGCCAGGGTCTATAAACTATTTCAATGCAAATATAAACGAAATACCAACAACATAAAACACGGAAAGCCACACTTAGTATCGGAGGCTCAACAATCACAGATATTCAGTGACTGTAAACTAAGACAGTAATGTTGCTAATACAATGCCAACCTTAACATGCATTGCAATAACTTCTTTATAACAGCACTAAAGCCTTACCCACTAGGATACACACCCTCACTAACCCTCCAGCTCCCCAAACACATGTCTCACCCGTGGCCCACATTATAGGAACTTATAGATCGCCCTTCCTCAAACACACATGATATCAACACATTATAATGACTGGCTTGGAAATGACTGTCCACCTCCACAGCTGAATCTGAGACTCAACTCCGCTAAACATACCTCCACACGAAACTACACTCCCTAGACACAGACGAGTCGCATTCACGCCAGCAGTTTGGACACAACCCATCTCTCCAATGTGACATATTTTCACTGAACGTATCACAAGACCCCTCCTCCATTACTAAGGTGTAACTTCCATAATAAAAAGACACTGAGCATCTACTTCATAATGTCCTGCACAGACAAATGTCTATCACTACACTTGGTAACCTGTGATCTCGCCCGGTGGACACGGCCTACATCCTGAGCGCTGCAGAAACCACACAAAAGGCGTTCTGGAAAAGCGACATAATGTAAGACGACAGAGAGAGAGAGAGATGTCCATGAACAGGAGCCATGCAATACCTGCCTGGTAACGCTCTTACACATGTGACCTGTAGGAACCTCACCTCTTCCTCCTTCTTCTCCTCTTCCTCCTCATGTCCTCCTCCTCCTACCACGACTTGCCTGGTAACTCTCTTACACATATGACCTGTAGGAACCTCACCTCTTCCTCCTTCTTCTCCTCCTCCTCCTACCACAACCTGCCTGGTAACTGTCTTACATATGACCTATAGGAACCTCACCTCTTCCTCCTTCTTCTCCTCTTCCTCCTCATGTCCTCCTCCTCCTACCACGACCTGCCTGGTAACTCTCTTACACATATGACCTGTAGGAACCTCACCTCTTCCTCCTTCTTCTCCTCCTCCTCCTACCACGACCTGCCTGGTAACTCTCTTACACATATGACCTGTAGGAACCTCACCTCTTCCTCCTTCTTCTCCTCTTCCTCCTCATGTCCTCCTCCTCCTACCACGACCTGCCTGGTAACTCTCTTACATATGACCTGTAGGAACCTCACCTCTTCCTCCTTCTTCTCCTCCTCCTCCTACCACGACCTGCCTGGTAACTCTCTTACACATATGACCTGTAGGAACCTGACTTCCTCCTCCTTCTCCTCCTCCTCCTACCACGACCAGATCAAGACTATAAACAATGAGGCTGTCTCATCTGTCTCGCTCCCTCATGATTCATGTAGTACCTCAGCTCCTGCAAGGTAAATATCACCAAGGAGATTATTCATGGGTTGTGGAATTAGCAGACGAAGGAAATCCTACACATTTAGACTTCCTTTTAGTAAGTGGCGAATATGGTTTATGCATCGTGTTCACGTCTGTTCTGGGACAGAGTCTCCCAATGTTACATGGGTAAGGTCACACACACACTCACAAAGTAGCTATATATATATATATATATATATATATATATATATATATATATATATATATATATATATATATATATATAGCATGAGGGAGGAACATGAGGGGATGATGGAGCATGAGGGAGGAACATGATCTTCCAGAGAACAGAAATGAATGGAGCGTAGTCCGTGAAGAACATGACCTCCTAGAGAAAGGGATGAAGAACAAAAATGAGGCTCTCATACAATGAGGCTCTCATACAATGAGGCACTCATACAATGAGGCTCTCATACAATGAGGCACTCATACAATGAGGCACTCATACAATGAGGCTCTCATACAATGAGGCTTTCATACAATAAGGCACTCATACAATGAGGCTCTCATAGAATGAGGCACTCATACAATGAGGCTCTCATACAATGAGGCTCTCATACAATGAGGCTCTCATACAATGGAGCTCTCATACAGTGAGGCTCTCATACAATGAGGCTCATACAATGAGGCTCTCATACAATGAGGCTCTCATAAAATGAGGAACTCATACAATGAGGCTCTCATAAAATGAGGAACTCATACAATGAGGCTCTCATACAATGAGGTTCTCATACAATGGAGCTCTCATACAATGAGGCTCTCATACAATGAAGCTCTCATACAATGAGGCTCTCATACAATGAGGTTCTCATACAATGAGGCTCTCATACAATGAGGCTCTCACACAATGAGGCTCTCATACAATGAGGCTCTCATACAATGAGGCTCTCATAAAATGAGGAACTCATACAATGAGGCTCTCATACAATGAGGAATTCATACAATGAGGCCCTCATACAATGAGGAACTCATACAATGAGGCTCTCATACAATGAGGCTCTCATACAATGAGGAACTCATACAATGAGGAACTCATACAATGAGGAACTCATAAAAAGGCATGAATGAAAGTCTCTGTGTAAGAGTAACGAGTTGTGCTGGGAGGAAGTAAACAGTGTAGCCAGAACAGGGACGTGTCTGGCTGATGTGGTGCACCAACACTGCCACACTCCACCACAGTGGACGACGACTGGTGGTGTGGTGCACCAACACTGCCACACTCCACCACAGTGGACGACGACTGCTGGTGTGGTGCACCAACACCACCACAGTGGACGACGACTGCTGGTGTGGTGCACCAACACTGCCACACTCCACCACAGTGGACGACGACTGCTGGTGTGGTGAACCAACACTGCCACACTCCACCACAGTGGACGACGACTGCTGGTGTGGTGCACCAACACCACCACACTCCACCACAGTGGACGACGACTGCTGGTGTGGTGCACCAACACTGCCACACTCCACCACAGTGGACGACGACTGCTGGTGTGGTGCACCAACACCACCACACTCCACCACAGTGGACGACGACTGCTGGTGTGGTGCACCAACACTGCCACACACCACCACAGTGGACGACGACTGCTGGTGTGGTGCACCAACACCACCACAGTGGACGACGACTGCTGGTGTGGTGCACCAACACTGCCACACACCACCACAGTGGACGACGACTGCTGGTGTGGTGCACCAACACTGCCACACTCCACCACAGTGGACGACGACTGCTGGTGTGGTGCACCAACACTGCCACACTCCACCACAGTGGACGACGACAGCTGGTGTGGTGCACCAACACTGCCACACTCCACCACAGTGGACGACGACTGGTGGTGGGGTGCACCAACACTGCCACACTCCACCACAGTGGACGACGACTGCTGGTGTGGTGCACCAACACTGCCACACTCCACCGCAGTGGACGACGACTGCTGGTGTGGTGCACCAACACCACCACAGTGGACGACGACTGCTGGTGTGGTGCACCAACACTGCCACACTCCACCACAGTGGACGACGACTGCTGGTGTGGTGCACCAACACTGCCACACACCACCACAGTGGACGACGACTGGTGGTGTGGTGCACCAACACTGCCACACACCACCACAGTGGACGACGACTGCTGGTGTGGTGCACCAACACTGCCATACACCACCACAGTGGACGACGACTGCTGGTGTGGTGCACCAACACCACCACAGTGGACGACGACTGCTGGTGTGGTGCACCAACACCACCACAGTGGACGACGACTGGTGGAGACCATCTTCCCCTGTGTTTGTCGTCCTCACAACCTTCCCTAGCCTCACTGGATATGGTCAACCATCTTCTTCATCACATGGTCGAGCGGATGATTGGTCTCGTTCCACGAATGATAGAAAATGGAGCATTTTATCTCTGGGGTGCTCCTGTATGTGGTCAATATATCTCTGGGGGTATTCATGCATGTGGTCAGTATATCTCTGGGGTGATAACCCTACCATCCGTGGTCAGTGGAGGGAGCTCTGCGCCAAGAACACTTCACACCGTTAACACTTTTTTTGCCTTCCCAGGTCCCGGGGTCGACCATGATGGTTACGTGGGAGGAGGGTGTCCTTCGCAGCCGACATTTTGCGGCAACCACGACGCGCTCAAGATGAGACTGAAGGAAAGCGTCAGGTGGAAATTCCACCCGCTCGTTCGTCGTTTCAGAAACACGACTTAATGACATTGTAATGTCAGGCGTGGTGGTGTCGGCCCAGGGTCATTGAACGTCTTCTTCAGCGACGTACACGGCCTTGATAACTAGATAATGCAGTCTCTGTTTACAGGAGGCGAGGTGAGGAGGTAAACTAGTGGGGAGCTCCTGTATACAGAGCCTGGTATGTTTACGTAGGGCCTGGTATGTTTACGTAGAGCCTGGTATGTTTACGTAGAGCCTGGTATGTTTACGTAGAGCCTGGTATGTTTACGTAGAGCCTGGTATGTTTACGTAGAGCCTGGTATGTTTACGTAGAGCCTGGTATGTTTACGTAGAGCCTGGTATGTTTACGTAGAGCCTGGTATGTTTACGTAGAGCCTGGTATGTTTACGTAGAGCCTGGTATGTTTACGTAGAGCCTGGTATGTTTACGTAGAGCCTGGTATGTTTACGAATGAGGTACTGCGTTTGGGTCGAACAAATATGGCCCCCTGTGACGTAAACCCGTCCCACTACGTACCCACATCTCTCAACGATTTCGTAATGTATTACGATTTACGTCAATACGCGCACCACAGGTAACAAAAATTCAGTCACAGACGAAATCATTCACATATGACGAAACTGATTTAGGATCTGATACATCTATAAGATGAAAGTAAAGCAGGTAATGTCGTCCATTTAGAGAGACAGATAGCGTAAAAAACGAAAAGTCCCATATCAAAAGGTCCCTGGTAAACATTAAGCCATAGGTGTACACTAAGCTGTGCTTCGGTAGTTAGAAAACGATTGAATGTTCGTGAACACAATGTAGTGACTGCTGGTCAAACCTTAGAAGGGTTAGACGTGACAAGTGGTGTGCCACAGGGATCATTCTTGGGACCGTGTCTCTTCCTCATTTATAATGACGACAGTATGACATTGGACTGTATCGTCGGACATCAAAAAATTCGCAGACGACAAATAACATGTCAAGTCAATCCATAACAGAATGTAAAAGTCTCCATCTTCAAACAGAATTCTTTTTTTTATCATTTGTCATGAAAACGAGAGGGCAAACCATACAATGAATTCTGGTGAGCTTTTAAAAAAGGTTCATGAAGAAAGAGACGAGGTGCACTAATATCTGGTAATCTCAAGGCACATAAGCAACGCATTGGAAGAAGTATATAAAAGGCGATTTAAATTCTTGGATTTATAGTTAGGGCTTTGGAATATAAGGTCAAAGATATGATCTTTAGAATTCACTGGTGTGTCTTCACCTTTTTTTTTTTTTTTTCCACTGTGCTCACATTTCGTAACCCTATTTGAAATGGTGAGAGTCGAATGTAGAGCGAGCAATCTACTCCCCCATACTGAGAAACGGATCCTTTGAACACCAATCCAGGGACTTAAACTTATATACATTACAGAAGAGAAGGTTAAGAGGTGATCTAAAACAGGTAATGAAAATTATCAAAAAACTCTGATAATCTCAGCTTGATATATATATATATATATATATATATATATATATATATATATATATATATATATATATATATATATATATATATTGGTCTGTTTGAATGGAGCAAAACTGGAGGAAGTAAAGTGTTTTAGATATCTGCGAGTGGATCTGGCAGCGGATGGAACCATGGAAGCGGAAGTGGATCATAGGGTGGGGGAGGGGGCGAAAATCCTGGAAGCCTTGAAGAATGTGTGGAAGTCGAGAACATTATCTCGGAAAGCAGAAATGGGTATGTTTGAAGGAATACTGGTTCCAACAATGTTGTATGGTTGCGAGGCGTGGGCTATGGACAGAGTTGTGCGCAGGAGGATGGATGTGCTGGAAATGAGATGTTTGAGGACAATGTGTGGTGTGAGGTGGTTTGATCGAGTAAGTAACGTAAGGGTAAGAGAGATGTGTGGAAATAAAAAGAGCGTGGTTGAGAGAGCAGAAGAGGGTGTTTTGAAATGGTTTGGGCACATGGAGAGAATGAGTGAGGAAAGATTGACCAAGAGGATATATGTGTCGGAGGTGGAGGGAACGAGAAGTGGGAGACCAAATTGGAGGTGGAAAGATGGAGTGAAAAAGATTTTGTGTCATCGGGGCCTGAACATGCAGGAGGGTGAAAGGAGGGCAAGGAATAGAGTGAATTGGATCGATGTGGTATACCGGGGTTGACGTGCTGTCAGTGGATTGAATCAGGGCATGTGAAGCGTCTGGGGTAAACCATGGAAAGCTGTGTAGGTATGTATATTTGCGTGTGTGGACGTATGTATATACATGTGTATGGGGGTGGGTTGGGCCATTTCTTTCGTCTGTTTCCTTGCGTTACCTCGCAGACGTGGGAGACAGCGACAAAGCAAAAAAAAAAAAAAATATATATATATATGCAGTTTTATATTTGTCTTTCTTTCGTCATAAAGCCATGAATAATAGGTTCCAACATTATAACGAATTACCAAAATCGGCCTCTCAAGCAGGATCGTGAGCACAGGTGTGGTGATCAGGTGCTGGGGGTGTGGTAATGAGGCCTACAGTGTAGTCCACATGACGCTAACGCACCAGTCTTACCAACATATTCCCATATCTTCAGTAGTACCAACACTGCCCCAACATATCAGTACTACCAACACCATGCCCCTGATTCATCAGTGTTGCTAACGCGTCGCCTAATGCATAGCAGTGCCACACCGTCCCTAATGAGGCACAGTCCTGCTAGCATGTCCCCCCCCCCAACGCGTCAGCGTTCCTAACGTGTGCCTAACACATCACAGCCATGCTAACGTGTGCCTAACACCTCACAGCCATGCTAACGTGTGCCTAACACATCACAGCCATGCTAACGTGTGCCTAACACATCACAGCCATGCTAACGTGTGCCTAACACATCACAGCCATGCTAACGTGTGCCTAACACATCACAGCCATGCTAACGTGTGCCTAACACATCACAGCCATGCTAACGTGTGCCTAACACATCACAGCCATGCTAACGTGTGCCTAACACATCACAGCCATGCTAACGTGTGCCTAACGCATGACACTTCAGCCAACGCGACATAGTGATGCTGAAGCGTTCAAAAATAAATCATGGACAACGTCGAGTCGGATTGTCGAGTGATGAGTAAACTACCCGATCCTTCCACTAACATGCTGAAATATAATTACTAGTAGACCATGGCAGTTAACATGGCGCGTCCTTCAGGCGCTGCTGGAGATAAAAACGATGTACTACAGCCCTTCCTCTACACAATACCTCTTCCTCAATCCATTCTTCTCATGAACTTGTCCTTCAAGTGCCACTTTAGAAGACAACAAGTCCTTCCTGTTGGACTTTCTTGAACCTCACAACCTTGAGCACAAGGTTCGATCCCTGGGCATCATGGAGGGACCTCTGACCTGATCCCTTGGGGTCAGGTCAAGTACCTTCACTCCCATGTTTTACCCGTAGCTCTCCCGCTGGCCCCAAACCATCACCACATTACTCACCTGGAAAGAGAGAAAAGATAACAATCAAAAAATCATTCAACATTCCTGGGAAACTGATCCATGGGGCATCAGCTACGTGTGCCACACATACAGAAAGTGAAATCTAATCAATAAAGAACCCCACATACATGAGAATCAACCCCTCGACGGCTCGACCCTTGGACATGACTGGACCACCCCTTGACCATGTGTATATGACGACCCTTGAGCATGACTGTACGAACCTTGAGCACGACCAAGACCCATGGGTGTACTTGTGCGGCCATTCGATAGCCTGACCTTTGGCCGGAAGAAGACGAGTGATACATGAATCAATACAGATTATAAGATATCCCATTCTCTTCACCCTTGCTTAAAAAAAAAGACAAACTGGACGTCAGAAATAACGAGCGGATTAGAAATCCTGACCATCATTGCGGCGTCTTTGCCCCAGTCTCCCATGCCAGCAGGTCCTTCTGGCCCAACAGACACACGTCCACACACCTACGAGTCTGGCTGGTGGTCATACGTCCAGCCTTCAACTGCTGCAAACTGTTTCAGATAACGATAACGAGGGCCGCCTGCGACAAAGGAGAAGGGAAAGTAAAAAAAAAAATATATATATATATATATGAAAAAGACCCAAGAAACTGATAGAGTAAGATGAAGGGAGAGGGCGGCAGAGAATGGCTGTATTAGAGAAGTGGTATGCAAATGCGGTGACCGCTGCCCGCTACCTTAACCAGAGGGCAAAATCTTGGTCGTACACACACACACACACACACACACACACACACACACACACACACACACACACACACACACACACGTGCTATTCAAGCATTCAACCTACAAATACTCACACTCGACAAATCTTTTTCCAAAAGAGGGAACAGAGAAGGGGGCCAGGTGAGGATATTCCCTCAAAGGCCCAGTCCTCTCTTCTCAACGCTACCTCGCTAATGCGGGAAATGGCGAATAGTGTGAAAGAAAGAAAAAGATATATATATATATATATATATATATATATATATATATATATATATATATATATATATATATATATATATATATATAACTGACGACAGACACACCCACCAGCACCGTCTCCCCCGCTCTACCATCACCACATAATACACTATTCCAAGGCCACACAACAACGTGGACTTTCACCTTCATGCCAGACGCGACCTTCCTCAACACCTCACAAGGCCGAGATAGTGGTAAACACAGTCACTTGTTTACCAAATGGCGTCCTAGCTACGTCTCATCGTTGTATATCAACAGACTGTTATATTTCTCTCTTGTGTCTCCCCTGATGTGATTACTTCACGAAAGTGCACTTGGGAACTTATCGTGTTTCATATAGAATATACTTGATCTCGAGCTAAATTGTGATCCTTTAGGTATGATTTAGATACAATATAAGTAAACGTATTATACGAATTTAAAATATCAAATAAATACTAAAAAAGATCTTGTGTACAACTGCTCTTAATACAGATGATCAACAGTGAATCGATAGAGCTTCGTGACCCGCCGGGCAGTAAGGAACACAGGATCAATCACCTGTTCTCCACAGCGTGACGAGACAAAGGCTATACGTTTCTATATTGAGGAGTTCATGTCAGATGTGGTATAGGAGAGTATAGCAGATGTTGCTATACATGGTCTGGATACAGGCAGGATGGAGGGTATAATGTTACCCTTGTACTATGATTTCCCCCTCGCTATCCTCTTCTTCGCTCTCTAGCAGTTGCCTCTCTCTCTCTCTCTCTCTCTCTCTCTCTCTCTCTCTCTCTGTGTGTGTGTGTGTGTGTGTGTGTGGCATGGCTCTATTACCGGCCCGATCGACATGAGACTCGATAGATAGTAACCTGACAGTGACCTCACCTTCATATACTTAACTTCTCCTCTCTCTCTCTCTCTCTCTCTCTCTCTCTCTCTCTCTCTCTCTCTCTCTCTCTCTCTCTCAATAAGTTTTCCAATCTAAAGTTGGAACAGGTCAAGGGGAGGTCGTGAGAGTTCTAGTGCCTTGTCATAAAACTTCCGGCCAACGAAGGCCATAACTTTTACTACGAGAGAGAGAGAGAGAGAGAGAGAGAGAGAGAGAGAGAGAGAGAGAGAGAGAGAGAGAGAGAGAGAGAGAGAGAGACATGGTCGAGCGGATGATTGGTCTCGTTCCCACGAATGATAGAAAATGGAGCATTTTATCTCTGTGGTGCTCCATGTTTTCAGTATATCTCTGGGGTGCTCGTTCGTCGCTGTCTCCCGCATCAGCGAGGTAGCGCAAGGAAACAGGCGAGAGAATGGCCCAACCCACCAACAAACATACATATACATAAACGCCTACACATGCACATATACATACCTATACATTTCAACTTATACATACACAAACACAGACACACAGACACACACACACACACACATATATATATATATATATATATATATATATATATATATATATATATATATATATATATATATATAAACACATGTACATATTCATACTTGCTGCCTTTATCCATTCCCGACGCCACCCCGCCACACATGAAACAGCGCCCCCCCTCCCCCCAAGCACGCATGAGGTAGCGCTAGGAAAAGACAACAAAGGCCACATTCGTTCACGCTCTGTCTCTATCCCTGGGGATAAGGGGAGAAAGAATACTTCCCGTGCACTCCCCGCTTGTCGTAGAAGGCGACTAAATGGGACGGGAGCGGGGGGGCCAGAAACCCTCCCCTCCTTGTATCTTAACTTTTTAAAAGGGGAAACAGAAGAAGGAGTCACGCGGGGAGTGCTCATCCTCCTTGAAGGCTCAGACTGGGGTGTCTAAATGTGTGTGGATGTAACCAAGATAAGAAAAAAGGAGAGATAGGTAGTATGTTTGAGGAAAGGAACCTGGATGATTTGGCTCTGAGTGAAATGAAGCTTAAGGGTAAAGGGGAAGAGTGGCTTGGGAATGTCTTGGGAGTAACGTCAGGGGTTAGTGAGAGGACAAGAGCAAACAAAGGAAGGAGTAGCACTACTCCTGAAACAGGAGTGGTGGGAGTATGTGATAGAGTGTAAGAAAGTAAACTCTAGATTGATATGGGTAAAAGTGAAAGTGGATGGAGAGAGATGGGTGATTACTGGTGCATATGCACCTGGGCATGAGAAGAAAGATCATGAGAGGCAAGTGTTTTGGGAGCAGCTGAATGAGTGTGTTAGTGGTTTTGATGCACAAGACCGGGTTATAGTGATGGGTGATTTGAATGCAAAGGTGAGTAATGTGGCAGTTGAGGGAATAATTGGTATACATGGGGTGTTCAGTGTTGTAAATGGAAATGGTGAAGAGCTTGTAGATTTGTGTGCTGAAAAAGGACTGCTGATTGGGAATACCTGGTTTAAAAAGAGAGATATACATAAGTATACGTATGTAAGTAAGAGAGATGGCCAGAGAGAGAGAGAGAGAGAGAGAGAGAGAGAGAGAGAGAGAGAGAGAGAGAGAGAGAGAGAGAGAGAGAGAGAGAGAGAGAGAGAGAGAGATAAACGTAAATTTTGGGCCTTCAGTTACCCTTGCCGTCTCAGCGAACATAGAGAAAAATAAAAAGAAAAAGAGAGAAGAAAAAAACTCTGCATCATTGCCACGTCTCCAAGAAGGCACTACATTCAAGTAGCCTCTTGCTCTTGCAACACACCCCGTGTGTGTGTGTGTGTGTCGTCTTACGTAACACTACGCAGTGTTCGGTGACGACCAAGCTATCCACCCTAATGTACATAATGAGACATATCTCTTTGTCTTCTGTCCCTCGCACATCTCAACTGGCTAATATCTTTTCTCCACGCCACCCTATCCCATTTCCTTCGTCTCTTCCTTTCCTTTCCCATTCTTCCTCTTCCTTTCCTTTCCCATTCTTCCTCTTCCTCTTCCTTTCCTTTCCCATTCTTCCTCTTCCTCTTCCTTTCCTTTCCCATTCTTCCTCTTCCTTTCCTTTCCCATTCTTCCTCTTCCTTTCCTTTCCTTTCCCATTCTTCCTCTTCCTTTCCTTTCCCATTCTTCCTCTTCCTTTCCTTTCCCATTCTTCCTCTTCCTTTCCTTTCCCATTCTTCCTCTTCCTTTCCTTTCTCATTCTTCCTCTTCCTTTCCTTTCCCATTCTTCCTCTTCCTTTCCTTTCCCATTCTTCCTCTTCCTTTCCTTTCCCATTCTTCCTCTTCCTTTCCTTTCCCATTCTTCCTCTTCCTTTCCTTTCCCATTCTTCCTCTTCCTTCCTTTCCCATTCTTCCTCTTCCTTTCCTTTCCCATTCTTCCTCTTCCTTTCCTTTCCTTTCCTTTCCCATTCTTCCTCTTCCTTTCCTTTCCTTTCCCATTCTTCCTCTTCCTTTCCTTTCCTTTCCCATTCTTCCTCTTCCTTTCCTTTCCTTTCCCATTCTTCCTCTTCCTCTTCCTTTCCCATTCTTCCTCTTCCTTTCCTTTCCCATTCTTCCTCTTCCTTTCCTTTCCCATTCTTCCTCTTCCTTTCCTTTCTCATTCTTCCTCTTCCTTTCCTTTCCCATTCTTCCTCTTCCTTTCCTTTCCCATTCTTCCTCTTCCTTTCCTTTCCCATTCTTCCTCTTCCTTTCCTTTCCCATTCTTCCTCTTCCTTCCTTTCCCATTCTTCCTCTTCCTTTCCTTTCCCATTCTTCCTCTTCCTTTCCTTTCCTTTCCCATTCTTCCTCTTCCTTTCCTTTCTCATTCTTCCTCTTCCTTTCCTTTCCCATTCTTCCTCTTCCTTTCCTTTCCCATTCTTCCTCTTCCTTTCCTTTCCCATTCTTCCTCTTCCTTTCCTTTCCCATTCTTCCTCTTCCTTTCCTTTCCTTTCCCATTCTTCCTCTTCCTTTCCTTTCCCATTCTTCCTCTTCCTTCCTTTCCCACACCACACTGTCTCTGGCTTTTGCTCCTGAGGGCTGTGCAGCGCTCCGTGGCTCTGGCTTGTTGGGGGAGTAGCGAACTGGACCAGTACACTGAGAACTTACACAAGGAACTGGACCAGTACACTGAGAACTTACACAAGGAACTGGACCAGTACACTGAGAACTTACACAAGGAACTGGACCAGTACACTGAGAACTTACACAAGGAACTGGACCAGTACACTGAGAACTTACACAAGGAACTGGACCAGTACACTGAGAACTTACACAAGGAACTGGACCAGTACACTGAGAACTTACACAAGGAACTGGACCAGTACACTGAGAACTTACACAAGGAACTGGACCAGTACACTGAGAACTTACACAAGGAACTGGACCAGTACACTGAGAACTTACACAAGGAACTGGACCAGTACACTGAGAACTTACACAAGGAACTGGACCAGTACACTGAGAACTTACACAAGGAACTGGACCAGTACACTGAGAACTTACACAAGGAACTGGACCAGTACACTGAGAACTTACACAAGGAACTGGACCAGTACACTGAGAACTTACACAAGGAACTGGACCAGTACACTGAGAACTTACACAAGGAACTGGACCAGTACACTGAGAACTTACACAAGGTACTGGACCAGTACACTGAGAACTTACACAAGGAACTGGACCAGTACACTGAGAACTTACACAAGGAACTGGACCAGTACACTGAGAACTTACACAAGGAACTGGACCAGTACACTGAGAACTTACACAAGGAACTGGACCAGTACACTGAGAACTTACACAAGGAACTGGACCAGTACACTGAGAACTTACACAAGGAACTGGACCAGTACACTGAGAACCTTCACAAGGAACTGGACCAGTACACTGAGAACTTACACAAGGAACTGGACCAGTACACTGAGAACCTTCACAAGGAACTGGACCAGTACACTGAGAACTTACACAAGGATGGACCGACACTGAGAACTTCACAAGAACTGACCGACTGAGAACTTACACAAGGAACTGGACCAGTACACTGAGAACTTACACAAGGAACTGGACCAGTACACTGAGAACTTACACAAGGAACTGGACCAGTACACTGAGAACTTACACAAGGAATGGACCAGTACACTGAGAACTTACACAAGGAACTGGACCAGTACACTGAGAACTTACACAAGGAACTGGACCAGTACACTGAGAACTTACACAAGGAACTGGACCAGTACACTGAGAACTTACACAAGGAACTGGACCAGTACACTGAGAACTTACACAAGGAACTGGACCAGTACACTGAGAACTTACACAAGACTGGACCAGTCACTGAGAACTTCACAGGAACTGGACCAGTACACTGAGAACCTTCACAAGGAACTGGACCAGTACACTGAGAACCTTCACAAGGAACTGGACCAGTACACTGAGAACTTACACAAGGAACTGGACCCAGTACATGAGAACTTACACAGGAACTGGACCAGTACACTGAGAACTTACACAAGGAAACTGGACCAGTACACTGAGAACCTTCACAAAGAACTGGACCAGTACACTGAGAACTTAACAAGGAACTGGACCAGTTACACTGAGAACTTACACAAGGAACTGGACCAGTACACTGAGAACTTACACAAGGAACTGGACAGTTACACTGAGAACTTACACAACGGAACTGGACCAGTACACTGAGAACTTACACAAGGAACTGGACCAGTACACTGAGAACTTACACAAGGAACTGGACCAGTACACTGAGAACCTTCACAAAGAACTGGACCAGTACACAGAGAACCTTCACAAGGAACTGGACCAGTACACTGAGAACTTACACAAGGAACTGGACCAGTACACTGAGAACTTACACAAGGAACTGGACCAGTACACTGAGAACCTTCACAAGGAACTGGACCAGTACACTGAGAACCTTCACAAGGAACTGGACCAGTACACTGAGAACTTACACAAGGAACTGGACCAGTACACTGAGAACTTACACAAGGAACTGGACCAGTACACTGAGAACCTTCACAAGGAACTGGACCAGTACACTGAGAACCTTCACAAGGAACTGGACCAGTTACACTGAGAACTTACACAAGGAACTGGACCAGTACACTGAGAACTTACACAAGGAACTGGACCAGTACACTGAGAACTTACACAAGGAACTGGACCAGTACACTGAGAACTTACACAAGGAACTGGACCAGTACACTGAGAACCTTCACAAAGAACTGGACCAGTACACTGAGAACTTACACAAGGAACTGGACCAGTACACTGAGAACTTACACAAGGAACTGGACCAGTACACTGAGAACTTACACAAGGAACTGGACCAGTACACTGAGAACTTACACAAGGAACTGGACCAGTACACTGAGAACCTTCACAAGGTACTGGACCAGTACACTGAGAACTTACACAAGGAAACTGGACCAGTACACTGAGAACTTACACAAGGAACTGGACCAGTACACTGAGGAACTTACACCAAGGAACTGGACCAGTACACTGAGAACTTACACAAGGAACTGGACCAAGTACACTGAGAACTTACAACAAGGAACTGGACCAGTACACTGAGAACTTACACAAGGAACTGGACAGTACACTGAGAACTTACACAAGGAACTGGACCAGTACACTGAGAACTTACACAAGGAACTGGACCAGTACACTGAGAACTTACACAAGGAACTGGACCAGTACACTGAGAACTTCACAAGGAACTGGACCAGTACACTGAGAACTTACACAAGGAACTGGACCAGTACACTGAGACTTACACAAGGAACTGGACCAGTACACTGAGAACTTACACAAGGAACTGGACCAGTACACTGAGAACCTTACACAAGGAACTGGACCAGTACACTGAGAACTTACACAAGGAACTGGACCAGTACACTGAGAACTTACACAAGGAACTGGACCAGTACACTGAGAACTTACACAAGGAACTGGACCAGTACACTGAGAACCTTCACAAGGAACTGGACCAGTACACTGAGAACTTACACAAGGAACTGGACCAGTACACTGAGAACCTTCACAAGGAACTGGACCAGTACACTGAGAACTTACACAAGGAACTGGACCAGTACACTGAGAACTTACACAAGGAACTGGACCAGTACACTGAGAACTTACACAAGGAACTGGACCAGTACACTGAGAACTTACACAAGGAACTGGACCAGTACACTGAGAACCTTCACAAAGAACTGGACCAGTACACTGAGAACTTACACAAGGAACTGGACCAGTACACTGAGAACCTTCACAAAGAACTGGACCAGTACACTGAGAACCTTCACAAAGAACTGGACCAGTACACTGAGAACTTACACAAGGAACTGGACCAGTACACTGAGAACTTACACAAGGAACTGGACCAGTACACTGAGAACTTACACAAGGAACTGGACCAGTACACTGAGAACTTACACAAGGAACTGGACCAGTACACTGAGAACTTACACAAGGAACTGGACCAGTACACTGAGAACCTTCACAAGGAACTGGACCAGTACACTGAGAACTTACACAAGGAACTGGACCAGTACACTGAGAACTTACACAAGATACTGGACCAGTACACTGAGAACTTACACAAGGAACTGGACCAGTACACTGAGAACTTACACAAGGAACTGGACCAGTACACTGAGAACTTACACAAGATACTGGACCAGTACACTGAGAACTTACACAAGGAACTGGACCAGTACACTGAGAACTTACACAAGGAACTGGACCAGTACACTGAGAACTTACACAAGGAACTGGACCAGTACACTGAGAACTTACACAAGGAACTGGACCAGTACACTGAGAACTTACACAAGGAACTGGACCAGTACACTGAGAACTTACACAAGGAACTGGACCAGTACACTGAGAACTTACACAAGGAACTGGACCAGTACACTGAGAACTTACACAAGGAACTGGACCAGTACACTGAGAACTTACACAAGGAACTGGACCAGTACACTGAGAACTTACACAAGGAACTGGACCAGTACACTGAGAACTTACACAAGATACTGGACCAGTACACTGAGAACTTACACAAGGAACTGGACCAGTACACTGAGAACTTACACAAGGAACTGGACCAGTACACTGAGAACTTACACAAGGAACTGGACCAGTACACTGAGAACCTTCACAAGGAACTGGACCAGTACACTGAGAACTTACACAAGGAACTGGACCAGTACACTGAGAACTTACACAAGGAACTGGACCAGTACACTGAGAACCTTCACAAGGAACTGGACCAGTACACTGAGAACTTACACAAGGAACTGGACCAGTACACTGAGAACCTTCACAAGGAACTGGACCAGTACACTGAGAACTTACACAAGGAACTGGACCAGTACACTGAGAACTTACACAAGGAACTGGACCAGTACCATTTCACGAATATAAACAACTGATATTGTCTTAAAAATTTGTTTCAATTCTACCAATGTCTTTCTTTATCCTGTATTCCAGACTATCAAGTCTTTGGCTTCCATATTGGCAAAGAAGCGGGTAAGACCTAATGTCTATCTAGCATCAAGCATAGATAGATAGATAGATAGTCACATGAACATTTTGCCCCACAGTGGTCGCTCGAGTCGAGAAAGGTTTCAATTCTTCTAACGATTGTGAAATCGAGCTGGTGTTATGTACAACCACCATTGGTCTGTATTGCTCTAATGAGGTGGTTCTAATGGTTCTAATGAGGTGGAGATGGGGTGGTTCGTCGAGTGGAGAGGAGGGTGGGGGTCTCTTCTTGCCTCTCACAAGAACCAAGAGGGTCCTCCTCCTCCACCAGAGGGTGTGGAGTGGTCCTTGATCGTGTGTGTACTGTTGTAACGACCCCCTGGTTGCTACACACCACCTCCCACCCACCTCACTCCACCTCGAGAAACTCCTTCTCGTATCAGTTTACACCCTTTCTCCTAGCTCATGAGGCCTTACCTCATGTCCACCGGCCGTCATGACGAATGAGGTGATAATGAGGTGATGGAGGGACGTCAGGGTGTGAGTGGAGTGGATAATTTTTTATTATTTGACATACGTGGTGAACTGTGGTGTGTCGTCTTCTTTCCCTCCCTCCCTCAACATGTGCACCAGCTCCGCCTCCTGCACCAAGACCACGTCTGGCTCACACACACACAGCTGCCTCCACCACACGCATCCCTCCAACACCTTCTCCCTCACATACCAAGACCACGTCTGGCTCACACACACACACACACAGCTGCCTCCACCACACGCATCCCTCCAACACCTTCTCCCTCACATACCAAGACCACGTCTGCCTCACACACACACACACACAGCTGCCTCCACCACAAGCAGCCCTCCAACACCTTCTCCCTCACATACCAAGACCACGTCTGCCTCACACACACACACACACAGCTGCCTCCACCACACGCATCCCTCCAACACCTTCTCCCTCACATACCAAGACCACGTCTGCCTCACACACACACACACACAGCTGCCTCCACCACAAGCAGCCCTCCAACACCTTCTCCCTCACATACCAAGACCACGTCTGCCTCACACACACACACACACAGCTGCCTCCACCACACGCATCCCTCCAACACCTTCTCCCTCACATACCAAGACCACGTTTGGCTCACACAAGCTGCCTCCACCACACGCATCCCTCCAACACCTTCTCCCTCACATACCAAGACCACGTCTGGCACACACACACACACACACACACACACACACACACACACACACACAGCTGCCTCCACCACACGCATCCCTCCAACACCTTCTCCCTCACATACCAAGACCACGTCTGGCAGACACAAGCATCCTCCACCACCACCGCCCCTCCAACACCCATCTCATAAGAAGGCACTAGCAGCCTCCACCATCACCAACGCCCCTCCAACACCCCTGGCACTAGCCTCCTCCTCCCCCACCGTCCCTCCATCACCACCTGCCACACATCCTCCATCACCAACGCCCCTCCAACACCCCTGGCACTAGCAGCCTTCTCCCCCACCGTCCCTCCAACACCACCTGCCACACATCCTCCATCACCAACGCCCCTCCAACACCCCTGGCACTAGCAGCCTCCATCACCAACGCCCCTCCAACACCCCTGGCACACATCCTCCATCACCAACGCCCCTCCATCACCACCTGCCACACATCCTCCATCACCAACGCCCCTCCAACACCACCTGGCACACATCCTCCATCACCAACGCCCCTCCAACACCCCTGGCACTAGCAGCCTCCATCACCAACCTCCCTCCAACACCCCTGGCACACATCCTCCATCACCAACGCCCCTCCAACACCCCTGGCACACATCCTCTCTTCTCAAGCACGCCAGTGTGTGCTTGAAGCAGCGGTCAGGTGTTCCCTCTCTCCCACACAACTCAACCCTCACTCACTCACTCACTCACTCACTCCCTCACTCACTCACTCACTCACTCACTCACTCACTCACTCATTCACTCACTCACTCACTCACTCACTCACTCACTCACTCACTCACTCACTCATTCACTCACTCACTCACTCACTCACTCACTCACTCCACAAAACTTACCAGAAACCTGGCCACCACAAACTCAAATTCTTCACGTTTTCTTTCCAACAAATTTGTATTCTTTTCCTTCATCTTCACAATATACTGGAGAAGGTTTTTGTTCTTTATTTATGCTTTGAAATATACTTATACATGACCACAAGTGGAATAATCATTGAAAAGTACACTTATAAATGGCCACAAGTGGATTGATCATTCAAAAGTACACTTACAAATGGCCACAAGTGGATTGATCATTCAAAAGTACACTTACAAATGACCACAAGTGGATTGATCATTCAAAAGTACACTTACAAATGGCCACAAGTGGATTGATCATTTAAAAGTACACTTACAAATGACCACAAGTGGATTGATCATTCAAAAGTACACTTACAAATGACCACAAGTGGATTGATCATTCAAAAGTACACTTACAAATGGCCACAAGTGGATTGATCATTTAAAAGTACACTTACAAATGACCACAAGTGGATTGATCATTCAAAAGTACACTTACAAATGACCGCAAGTGGATTGATCATTCAAAAGTACACTTACAAATGACCACAAGTGGATTGATCATTCAAAAGTACACTTACAAATGACCACAAGTGGATTGATCATTCAAAAGTACACTTACAAATGACCACAAGTGGATTGATCATTTAAAAGTACACTTACAAATGACCACAAGTGGATTGATCATTCAAAAGTACACTTACAAATGGCCACAAGTGGATTGATCATTTAAAAGTACACTTACAAATGACCACAAGTGGATTGATCATTCAAAAGTACACTTACAAATGACCGCAAGTGGATTGATCATTCAAAAGTACACTTACAAATGACCACAAGTGGATTGATCATTCAAAAGTACACTTACAAATGACCACAAGTGGATTGATCATTCAAAAGTACACTTACAAATGACCACAAGTGGATTGATCATTTAAAAGTACACTTACAAATGACCACAAGTGGATTGATCATTCAAAGTACACTTACAAATGGCCACAAGTGGATTGATCATTTAAAAGTACACTTACAAATGACCACAAGTGGATTGATCATTCAAAAGTACACTTACAAATGACCACAAGTGGATTGATCATTCAAAAGTACACTTACAAATGGCCACAAGTGGATTGATCATTTAAAAGTACACTTACAAATGACCACAAGTGGATTGATCATTCAAAAGTACACTTACAAATGACCGCAAGTGGATTGATCATTCAAAAGTACACTTACAAATGACCACAAGTGGATTGATCATTCAAAAGTACACTTACAAATGACCACAAGTGGATTGATCATTCAAAAGTACACTTACAAATGACCACAAGTGGATTGATCATTCAAAAGTACACTTACAAATGACCACAAGTGGATTGATCATTCAAAAGTGAACATGACATAGTCCCACCTGCCCCCAGGCCAGGTCGACCCACTGTATATACACAGACCAAACCACCACTGGAACACATACATACATCTCAACTAACTTGCAGTGGACACCCACTTAACACACTCTCTCTCTCTCTCTCTCTCTCTCTCTCTCTCTCTCTCTCTCTCTCTCTCTCTCTCTCATTATGTTCCAGGCCTCACGTCAAAATTCTTGGGGACATATTTTCCTCACTGCCACAAGGGCGACGGTTGACGTAGGATAGTGGGGGAAACACAGCCTTCCTGCACCAAGGGGCGGCAAGATATTGACATCCTCTGTGTGTGTGTGTGAGTGTGTGTGTGGATGACAGGTCAAGAGGCTCGTCTTCCTTGTTGACGGGTCACATGAGTGGAATAGGTCATCATGAGGGAAGGCTGACAGACTGCCTCAGTAGATCCACATCTACAGGACTTTAACTTTGGGCAGGAGCCTTTGACGCGGGACCTTATCTGGGCAGGAGCCTTTGATGCAGGACCTTATCTGGGCAGGAGCCTTTGACGCGGGACCTTATCTGGGCAGGAGCCTTTGACACGGGACCTTATCTGGGCAGGAGCCTTTGATGCGAGACTTTATCTGGGCAGGAGCCTTTGATGCAGGCCCTTATCTGGGCAGGAGCCTTTGACGCGGGACCTTATCTGGGCAGGAGCCTTTGATGCAGGACCTTATCTGGGCAGGAGCCTTTGACACGGGACCTTATCTGGGCAGGAGCCTTTGATGCAGGATCTTATCTGGGCAGGAGCCTTTGACGCGGGACCTTATCTGGGCTGGAGCCTTTGACGCGGGACCTTATCTAGGCAGGAGCCTTTGATGTGGGACCTTATCTGGGCAGGAGCCTTTGATGCGGGACCTTATCTGGGCAGGAGCCTTTGACGCGGGATCTTATCTGGGCAGGAGCCTTTGACACGGGACCTTATCTGGGCAGGAGCCTTTGATGCGGGACCTTATCTGGGCAGGAGCCTTTGACACGGGACCTTATCTGGGCAGGAGCCTTTGATGCGGGACCTTATCTGGGCAGGAGCCTTTGATGCGGGACCTTATCTGGGCTGGAGCCTTTGACGCGGGACCTTATCTGGGCAGGAGCCTTTGATGCGGGACCTTATCTGGGCTGGAGCCTTTGCACTAAGTTTACGAATATATAGTGATGATAATGTTCTTAATGACTCAACACATAATAGTGATGATAATATCCTTAATCACTCAACACATAATAGTGATGATAATATTCTTAATGACTCAAAATACAGTCTTGACTTGAGCGATGGTTTCTGCAGGTTTTTACCGACTGCGAATGTGAGGCAAAGTGAACGATGCTTTCAGGAAGAGGGCTTATGGCTTCGCTCGTACACGGGTCGAAATTCCACTCCACTTCCGCTTTATCTTCGAGACATGTGAACTTATGGAATGGGGGTGGATCTCTAAGGGGCTTCTTCCACTCTCATATCTCTCGCTTATATCTTATCATATTCTGGGATAACATGTGTCAAGACGTATCGTTGTATACAGCTTCATTCCATATATCATCAACGGGTATGTCCACATACGCAAAATTGTTCTCCTCCTCCACTAGTGATGGCGCTGGACCTACAGCATATAACATGTATCTTCACTATGAGTAGGGATGAAGGAAGATAAATCATCTAAGGTCTTTCCCACAGCTTTATTGTACGGAACCATCGATTGTATGTGCGAAAAATGGTCTCTTGTTTTTGCCCCGGCTTCGCTGTTCTCAACCAACGTTAATACACAGAGAATATTGGGTTAACAACTTCTGTATACACAGCAGGAGGCTCTCTTGATGCTGTACGAACTTCTGTATACACAGCAGGAAGCTCTCTTGATGCTGTACGAACTTCTGTATACACAGCAGGAGGCTCTCTTGATGCTGTACGAACTTCTGTATACACAGCAGGAGGCTCTCTTGATGCTGTACGAACTTCTGTATACACAGCAGGAGGCTCTCTTGATGCTGTACGAACTTCTGTATACACAGCAGGAGGCTCTCTTGATGCTGTGCGAACTTCTGTATACACAGCAGGAGGCTCTCTTGATGCTGTACGAACTTCTGTATACACAGCAGGAGGCTCTCTTGATGCTGTACGAACTTCTGTGTACACAGCAGGAGGCTCTCTTGATGCTGTACGAACTTCTGTGTACACAGCAGGAGGTTCTCTTGAACCTGTACGAACTTCTGTATACACAGCAGGAGGCTCTCTTGATGCTGTACGAACTTCTGTGTACACAGCAGGAGGCTCTCTTGATGCTGTACGAACTTCTGTATACACAGCAGGAGGCTCTCTTGATGCTGTACGAACTTCTGTGTACACAGCAGGAGGCTCTCTTGATGCTGTACGAACTTCTGTATACACAACAGGAGGCTCTCTTGATGCTGTACGAACTTCTGTATACACAGCAGGAGGCTCTCTTGATGCTGTACGAACTTCTGTATACACAGCAGGAGGCTCTCTTGATGCTGTATGAACTTCTGTATACACAGCAGGAGGCTCTCTTGATGCTGTACGAACTTCTGTGTACACAGCAGGAGGCTCTCTTGATGCTGTACGAACTTCTGTGTACACAGCAGGAGGTTCTCTTGAACCTGTACGAACTTCTGTATACACAGCAGGAGGCTCTCTTGATGCTGTACGAACTTCTGTGTACACAGCAGGAGGCTCTCTTGATGCTGTACGAACTTCTGTATACACAGCAGGAGGCTCTCTTGATGCTGTACGAACTTCTGTGTACACAGCAGGAGGCTCTCTTGATGCTGTACGAACTTCTGTATACACAGCAGGAGGCTCTCTTGATGCTGTACGAACTTCTGTGTACACAGCAGGAGGCTCTCTTGTTGCTGTATGAACTTCTGTATACACAGCAGGAGGCTCTCTTGATGCTGTACGAACTTCTGTATACACAGCAGGAGGCTCTCTTGATGCTGTACGAACTTCTGTATACACAGCAGGAGGCTCTCTTGATGCTGTACGAACTTCTGTATACACAGCAGGAGGCTCTCTTGATGCTGTATGAACTTCTGTATACACAGCAGGAGGCTCTCTTGATGCTGTACGAACTTCTGTATACACAGCAGGAGGCTCTCTTGATGCTGTACGAACTTCTGTGTACACAGCAGGAGGCTCTCTTGTTGCTGTATGAACTTCTGTATACACAGCAGGAGGCTCTCTTGATGCTGTACGAACTTCTGTATACACAGCAGGAGGTTCTCTTGAACCTGTACGAACTTCTGTATACACAGCAGGAGGCTCTCTTGATGCTGTACGAACTTCTGTGTACACAGCAGGAGGCTCTCTTGATGCTGTACGAACTTCTGTGTACACAGCAGGAGGCTCTCTTGTTGCTGTATGAACTTCTGTGTACACAGCAGGAGGCTCTCTTGATGCTGTACGAACTTCTGTATACACAGCAGGAGGCTCTCTTGATGCTGTACGAACTTCTGTATACACAGCAGGAGGTTCTCTTGAACCTGTACGAACTTCTGTATACACAGCAGGAGATCCTGCAGCAGCAGCATTACCGCCTGTGTGCACAGCAGCCGCAGCATTACCGCCTGTGTGCACAGCAGCAGCAGCATTACCGCCTGTCTGCACAGCAGCAGCAGCATTACCGCCTGTGTGCACAGCAGCCGCAGCATTACCGCCTGTGTGCACAGCAGCCGCAGCATTACCGCCTGTGTGCACAGCAGCCGCAGCATTACCGCCTGTGTGCACAGCAGCAGCATTACCGCCTGTGTGCACAGCAGCCGCAGCATTACCGCCTGTGTGCACAGCAGCCGCAGCATTACCGCCTGTGTGCACAGCAGCCGCAGCATTACCGCCTGTCTGCACAGCAGCAGCAGCATTACCGCCTGTGTGCACAGCAGCAGCATTACCGCCTGTGTGCACAGCAGCAGCATTACCGCCTGTGTGCACAGCAGCAGCATTACCGCCTGTGTGCACAGCAGCAGCATTACCGCCTGTGTGCACAGCAGCCGCAGCATTACCGCCTGTGTGCACAGCAGCCGCAGCATTACCGCCTGTGTGCACAGCAGCCGCAGCATTACCGCCTGTCTGCACAGCAGCAGCAGCATTACCGCCTGTGTGCACAGCAGCAGCATTACCGCCTGTGTGCACAGCAGCAGCATTACCGCCTGTGTGCACAGCAGCAGCATTACCGCCTGTGTGCACAGCAGGCGCTGCAGCATTACCGCCTGTGTGCACAGCAGCTGCTGCTCTATGATTCTGTGTACACTCCACAGTGTCAACATGAGGAGTGTTTGGGGCTGGGCCGCCTACACACACACACACCTGCTCCTCATTCTCCACTTGCTATTTACCTCTCTCTCTCTCTCTCTCTCTCTCTCTCTCTCTCTCTCTCTCTCTCTCTCTCTCTCTCTCTCTCTCTCTCTCCTATTTTGCTTCGCATTTTCGACTTCCTCCTCTTCTCTTGCCCTTACCCCATCCCCTCTCTACCTTTCTCCTCTCCCCCTCCTCTTTTTTTACCTTCACCCCCTTCTCTTTCTTACCTTCACCCTTTCCTCTTACCTTCACCCCCTCCTCTTTCTTACCTTCACCCCCTCCTCTTACTTACCTTCTCCCCCTCCTCCTTCTTACCTTCTCCCCCTTCTTTTACCTTCTCCCACTCCTCTTACCTTCTCCCCCTCCTCTTTCTTACCTTCACCCTTTCCTCTTACCTTCACCCCCTTCTCTTTCTTACCTTCACCCCTCCTCTTTCTTACCTTCACCCTTTCCTCTTACCTTCACCACCTCCTCTTTCTTACCTTCACCCTTTCCTCTTACCTTCACCCCCTCCTCTTACTTACCTTCTCCCCCTCCTCTTACCTTCACCCCCTCCTCTTACTTACCTTCTCCCCCTCCTCTTACCTTCACCCCCTCCTCTTACCTTCTCCTCCTCCTCTTACCTTCTCCCCCTTCTCTTTCTTACCTTCACCCCCTCCTCTTACCTTCACCCCCTCCTCTTTCTTACCTTCACCCTTTCCTCTTACCTTCACCCCCTCCTCTTTCTTACCTTCTCCCGCTCCTTTTACCTTCTCCCCCTCCTCTTACCTTCACCCCCTCCTCTTACCTTCACCCCCTCCTCTTACCTTCACCCCCTCCTCTTACCTTCTCCCCCTCCTCTTACCTTCACCCCCTCCTCTTTCTTACCTTCACCCCCTCCTCTTACCTTCTCCCCCTCCTCTTACCTTCACCCCCTCCTCTTTCTTACCTTCACCCCCTCCTCTTACCTTCACCCCCTCCTCTTACCTTCACCCCCTCCTCTTACCTTCACCCCCTCCTCTTACCTTCTTTCCCTCCTACTTCTTACCTTCACTCTCTCCTCTTACCTTCACCCCCTCCTCTTACCTTCACCCCTACTCTTACCTTCACCCCCTCCTCTTACCATCACCCCCTCCTCTTACCTTCTCCCCCTCCTCTTACCTTCACCCCCTCCTCTTACCTTCACCTCCTCCTCTTACCTTCTCCCCTCCTCTTTCTTACCTTCACCCCCTCCTCTTTCTTACCTTCTCCCGCTCCTTTTACCTTCTCTCCCTCCTCTTACCTTCTTCCCTTCCTCTTACCTTCACCCCCTCCACTTACCTTCACCCCCTCCTCTTACCTTCTCCCCCTTCTCTTACCCTCTCCCCCTCCTCTTACCTTCACCCCCTCCTCTTACCTTCTCCCCCTCCTCTTACCTTCTCCCCCTCCTCTTACCTTCTCCCCCTCCTCTTACCTTCTCCCCCTCCTTTTACCTTCACCCCCTCCTCTTACCTTCACCCCCTCCTCTTACCTTCTCCCCCTCCTCTTAACTTCTCCCCCTCCTCTTACCTTCTTCCCCCCTCTTCCAATCTTCTCCCCCTCTTCTCCTCCTCTAACCATCTCCCCATTTAACTTTCTTCCCCTTCCCTAATCTCCTCCCCTTCTTTAACCTTCCTCCCTTCCCCTAACCTTCACCCCTCCTCTAACACTGCACCCCCCCCCCTCGTCTTTACCTCTTCTTCCCCTTCCTCCACCCTTCACCCATTACCACTAATCTTCTCCCCAGCCTCTAACCTTCTCCCCAGCCTCTAACCTTCTCCCCGGTCTCTAACCTTCTCCCCAGCCTCTAACCTTCTCCCCGGTCTCTAACCCTCTCCCCAGCCTCTAACCCTCTCCCCAACCTCTAACCCTCTCCCCAGCCTCTAACCTTCTCCCCAGCCTCTAACCCTCTCCCCAACCTCTAACCTTCTCCCCAGCCTCTAACCCTCTCCCCAACCTCTAACCTTCTCCCCAGCCTCTAACCTTCTCCCCAGCCTCTAACCTTCTCCCCGGTCTCTAACCTTCTCCCCAGCCTCTAACCTTCTCCCCGGTCTCTAACCCTCTCCCCAGCCTCTAACCCTCTCCCCAACCTCTAACCCTCTCCCCAGCCTCTAACCCTCTCCCCAACTTCTAACCATCTCCCCAACCTCTAACCTTCTCCCCAGCCTCTAACCTTCTCCCCAACCTCTAATCTTCTCCCCAGCCTCTAACCTTCTCCCCAGTCTCTAACCTTCTCCCCAACCTCTAACCTTCTCCCCAGCCTCTAACCCTATCCCCAGCCTCTAACCTTCTCCCCAACCTCTAACCTTCTCCCCAACCTCTAACCTTCTCCCCAACCTCTAACCTTCTCCCCAGTCTCTAACCTTCTCCCCAGCCTCTAACCTTCTCCCCGGTCTCTAACCTTCTCCCCAGCCTCTAACCTTCTCCCCGGTCTCTAACCCTCTCCCCAGCCTCTAACCCTCTCCCCAACCTCTAACCCTCTCCCCAGCCTCTAACCCTCTCCCCAACTTCTAACCATCTCCCCAACCTCTAACCTTCTCCCCAGCCTCTAACCTTCTCCCCAACCTCTAATCTTCTCCCCAGCCTCTAACCTTCTCCCCAGTCTCTAACCTTCTCCCCAACCTCTAACCTTCTCCCCAGCCTCTAACCCTATCCCCAGCCTCTAACCTTCTCCCCAACCTCTAACCTTCTCCCCAGCCTCTAACCTTCTCCCCAGCCTCTAACCCTATCCCAGCCTCTAACCTTCTCCCCAGCCTCTAACCTTCTCCCCAGCCTCTAACCTTCTCCCCAGCCTCTAACCTTCTCCCCAGCCTCTAACCTTCTCCCCAGCCTCTAACCCTCTCCCCAACCTCTAACCCTATCCCCAGCCTCTAACCTTCTCCCCAGCCTCTAACCTTCTCCCCAACCTCTAACCTTCTCCCCAGCCTCTAACCTTCTCCCCAACCTCTAACCTTCTCCCCAGCCTCTAACCTTCTCCCCAACCTCTAACCTTCTCCCCAACCTCTAACCTTCTCCCCAGCCTCTAACCCTATCCCCAGCCTCTAACCTTCTCCCCAACCTCTAACCTTCTCCCCAGCCTCTAACCTTCTCCCCAACCTCTAACCCTCTCCCCAGCCTCTAACCTTCTCCCCAACCTCTAACCTTCTCCCCAGCCTCTAACCTTCTCCCCAGCCTCTAACCTTCTCCCCAGCCTCTAACCTTCTCCCCAGCCTCTAACCTTCTCCCCAGCCTCTAACCTTCTCCCCAACCTCTAACCTTCTCCCCAACCTCTAACCTTCTCCCCAGTCTCTAACCTTCTCCCCAACCTCTAACCTTCTCCCCAACCTCTAACCTTCTCCCCAACCTCTAACCTTCTCCCCAGTCTCTAACCTTCTCCCCAACCTCTACCCTTCTCCCCAGCCTCTAACCTTCTCCCAGCCTCTAACCTTCTCCCCAACCTCTAACCTTCTCCCCAACCTCTAACCTTCTCCCCAGCCTCTAACCTTCTCCCCAACCTCTAACCTTCTCCCCAGCCTCTAACCTTCTCCCCAACCTCTAACCTTCTCCCCAACCTCTAACCTTCTCCCCAGCCTCTAACCCTCTCCCCAGCCTCTAACCTTCTCCCCAACCTCTAACCTTCTCCCCAGCCTCTAACCTTCTCCCCAACCTCTAACCCTATCCCCAGCCTCTAACCTTCTCCCCAACCTCTAACCTTCTCCCCAGCCTCTAACCTTCTCCCCAACCTCTAACCTTCTCCCCAACCTCTAACCTTCTCCCCAACCTCTAACCTTCTCCCCAACCTCTAACCCTCTCCCCAGCCTCTAACCTTCTCCCCAGCCTCTAACCTTCTCCCCAGCCTCTAACCTTCTCCCCAGCCTCTAACCTTCTCCCCAACCTCTAACCTTCTCCCCAGCCTCTAACCCTATCCCCAGCCTCTAACCTTCTCCCCAACCTCTAACCTTCTCCCCAGCCTCTAACCTTCTCCCCAACCTCTAACCCTCTCCCCAGCCTCTAACCTTCTCCCCAACCTCTAACCTTCTCCCCAGCCTCTAACCTTC
>NC_092263.1:7720209-7727709 GCF_036320965.1 Panulirus ornatus | reverse complement strand
GTAAAAGGAAAGCTAAGAACTGGAAAGACTGGCATTCTTCATGAAAAGTAACCATACGTTGGAAGAAGTCGCACGCAAGAGGAAATGCACAACGATGGTCATATCTTATGATCCACCAAAGCACTGCAAAGATCCAGAACAAGTTAACAGTGATAACAGTGAAGGAGCAATCACTGTGGTACATGGCCATGCAACACACTCTCTTCATAGCGACTGGGTAAGTGTCCACGGTGACAATCATGGAGGCACAAGACTTTACAGTAAACACAAGAACATCTACCATACCAACATGTCACTAAACACACAAGGATGAGAGGGAAGGGTTACACCGTCATTGATACATTCACACATACATATTCACGAACCTCCGTGGTTTATTGGTTAGCGTTCCTGACCATGACGCATTCACGGACCCCCCCCCCCGCGCCCAGGATCGAACGCATACGGCAGACAGGAATTTCAAGTCATACGACAGAGGGGATGAGGCCCCACGAGTGTAAAACTCCCTCCCTAGACAATCTGAAGAGGTAATACATACATATATGTAATATATATATATATATATATATATATATATATATATATATATGGGATGTATTTAGGGAATCAGTGATGGATTGCGCAAAAGATGCTTGTGGCATGAGAAGAGTGGGAGGTGGGCTGTTTAGAAAGGGTAGTGAGTGGTGGGATGAAGAAGTAAGAGTATTAGTGAAAGAGAAGAGAGAGGCATTTGGACGATTTTTTGCAGGGAAAAAATGCAATTGAGTGGGAGAAGTATAAAAGAAAGAGACAGGAGGTCAAGAGAAAGGTGCAAGAGGTGAAAAAAAGGGCAAATGAGAGTTGGGGTGAGAGACTATCAGTAAATTTTAGGGAGAATAAAAAGATGTTCTGGAAGGAGGTAAATAGGGTGCGTAAGACAAGGGAGCAAATGGGAACTTCAGTGAAGGGCGCAAATGGGGAGGTGATAACAAGTAGCGGTGATGTGAGAAGGAGATGGAATGAGTATTTTGAAGGTTTGTTGAATGTGTCTGATGACAGAGTGGCAGATATAGGGTGTTTTGGTCGAGGTGGTGTGCAAAGTGAGAGGGTTAGGGAAAATGATTTGGTAAACAGAGAAGAGGTAGTAAAAGCTTTGCGGAAGATGAAAGCCGGCAAGGCAGCAGGTTTGGATGGTATTGCAGTGGAATTTATTAAAAAAGGGGGTGACTGTATTGTTGACTGGTTGGTAAGGTTATTTAATGTATGTATGACTCATGGTGAGGTGCCTGAGGATTGGCGGAATGCGTGCATAGTGCCATTGTACAAAGGCAAAGGGGATAAGAGTGAGTGCTCAAATTACAGAGGTATAAGTTTGTTGAGTATTCCTGGTAAATTATATGGGAGGGTATTGATCGAGAGGGTGAAGGCATGTACAGAGCATCAGATTGGGGAAGAGCAGTGCGGTTTCAGAAGTGGTAGAGGATGTGTGGATCAGGTGTTTGCTTTGAAGAATGTATGTGAGAAATACTTAGAAAAGCAAATGGATTTGTATGTAGCATTTATGGATCTGGAGAAGGCATATGATAGAGTTGATAGAGATGCTCTGTGGAAGGTATTAAGAATATATGGTGTGGGAGGCAAGTTGTTAGAAGCAGTGAAAAGTTTTTATCGAGGATGTAAGGCATGTGTACGTGTAGGAAGAGAGGAAAGTGATTGGTTCTCAGTGAATGTAGGTTTGCGGCAGGGGTGTGTGATGTCTCCATGGTTGTTTAATTTGTTTATGGATGGGGTTGTAAGGGAGGTAAATGCAAGAGTCCTGGAAAGAGGGGCAAGTATGAAGTCTGTTGGGGATGAGAGAGCTTGGGAAGTGAGTCAGTTGTTGTTCGCTGATGATACAGCGCTGGTGGCTGATTCATGTGAGAAACTGCAGAAGCTGGTGACTGAGTTTGGTAAAGTGTGTGGAAGAAGAAAGTTGAGAGTAAATGTGAATAAGAGCAAGGTTATTAGGTACAGTAGGGGTGAGGGTCAAGTCAATTGGGAGGTGAGTTTGAATGGAGAAAAACTGGAGGAAGTGAAGTGTTTTAGATATCTGGGAGTGGATCTGTCAGCGGATGGAACCATGGAAGCGGAAGTGGATCATAGGGTGGGGGAGGGGGCGAAAATTTTGGGAGCCTTGAAAAATGTGTGGAAGTCGAGAACATTATCTCGGAAAGCGAAAATGGGTATGTTTGAGGGAATAGTGGTTCCAACAATGTTGTATGGTTGCGAGGCGTGGGCTATGGATAGAGATGTGCGCAGGAGGATGGATGTGCTGGAAATGAGATGTTTGAGGACAATGTGTGGTGTGAGGTGGTTTGATCGAGTAAGTAACGTAAGGGTAAGAGAGATGTGTGGAAATAAAAAGAGCGTGGTTGAGAGAGCAGAAGAGGGTGTTTTGAAGTGGTTTGGGCACATGGAGAGAATGAGTGAGGAGAGATTGACCAAGAGGATATATGTGTCGGAGGTGGAGGGAACGAGGAGAAGAGGGAGACCAAATTGGAGGTGGAAAGATGGAGTGAAAAAGATTTTGTGTGATCGGGGCCTGAACATGCAGGAGGGTGAAAGGAGGGCAAGGAATAGAGTGAATTGGAGTCATGTGGTATACAGGGGTTGACGTGCTGTCAGTGGATTGAATCAAGGCATGTGAAGCGTCTGGGGTAAACCATGGAAAGCTGTGTAGGTATGTATATTTGCGTGTGTGGACGTGTGTATGTACATGTGTATGGGGGTGGGTTGGGCCATTTCTTTCGTCTGTTTCCTTGCGCTACCTCGCAAACGCGGGAGACAGCGACAAAGTAAAAAAAAAAAAAAAAAAAGAAAAAAAAAAAAATATATATATATATATATATATATATATATATGTGTGTGTGTGTGTGTGTGTGTGTTATTTAAGAGCAGAAGGACCGCTTTACTCCGGGGCTTCAAGCAGCGCTACACTCAATAGCTGGAGCACAAGGGATCCCATTGATGCAAGAAGTCCCTTTGAAAAGACTGACGATGATACAACCTCAGCAAAGGTGACTTTACTCACGGTACAACATGGTGCAGACGGAGCATGATAACAGCTACAGAATATATACATATATATATATATATATATATATATATATATATATATATATATATATATATATATATATATATATATATATATATGGTTTCGGTGCATTATTACATGACAGCTAGAGACTGAGTGTGAACAAATGTGGCCTTTGTTGTCTCTTCCTAGCGTTACCTCGCCTGGGGAGGTGGTGTCATTTTCATGTGTGGCTAGGTGGCGACGGGAATGGATGAAGGCAGCAAGTATGAATATGTACATGTGTATATATGTATATGTCTGTGTATGTATATGCATACGTTCAAAAATGTATAGGTATGTATATGCGGGTGTGTGGGCGTGTATGTATATACATGTGTATGTGGGTGGGTTGGGCCATTCTTTCGTCTGTTTCCTTGCGCTACCTCGCTAACGCGGGAGACAGCGAAAAAGTATGATAAATGAATGAATAAACACACACACACACACACATATATATATATATATATATATATATATATATATATATATATATATATATATATATATATATATATCTCCCTGGGGATAGGGGAGAAAGAATACTTCCCACGTATTCCCTGCGTGTCGTAGGCGACTAAAAGGGGAGGGAGCGGGTGGCTGGAAATCCTCCCCTTTCGTTTTTTTTTTTTTTAATTTTTCCAAAAGAAGGAACAGAGAAGGGGGCCAGGTGAGGATTTTCCCTCTAAGGCCCAGTCCTCTGTTCTTAACGCTACCTCGCAAATGCGGGAAATGGCGAGTCGTATGAAAAAAAAAAAAAAAAAAAAAAAAAAAAATATATATATATATATATATATATATATATATATATATATATATATATATATATATATATATATATATATATATATATATATATATACTTCTTCACCAAACCACAACCTCAGGGAAGATAATAAATATAAGTGTGTTGAAGTGATCACTAGCTGGACGTGGTGGTGGAGGAGGAGGTCAATATATACCACCACAAGAACTGGTCGAGACCAGATCACTGAGGCAGCAGCCGAGGGAGGTGAGTCTTCTCGACTTTCCTGGTGATGGAGAAAACACGAGATCTTATTGGTCGGTGATGGTGGTGGGCCACAATGAGCAATGGGGAAAACACGAGATCTTATTGGTCGGTGATGGTGGTGGGCCACAATGAGCAATGGGGAAAACACGAGATCTTATTGGTCGGTGATGGTGGTGGGCCACAATGAGGAATGGCCCTGTGGTCACTCTTTCTTGCCTTCTCACGTAGTCAACATTGTGGACACTGCCAGGCCAAAACACACAGAGATGCCAGACCTCGGATTTAACGATGGAGTTTTTGGGTCGTCTTCGTCGTCTCGTTGATAGCGAGAGCGGACGTGTTGTTTCTCAAAGGAGATTAAGACATTTAAGTTGAAGTTAAGCTTTTATGATTACAGGTCAACAGCTGAGCCATCTTTGTGACTGCAATGTTCCATCTTCTTTAGGGAGCTAAGCCAGCGTTTATGTTTGGAGGGGTGGCTACGTTATTCTCCAGGTCACGGAGTTGAAATAAACAAATCGTGAGTGTCTGTCCAGTGATCATCCTTTACACACACACACACACACACACAACACACCACATACACACACACATGCATCAATTCTGGTACTAGCTTTGTTGTCCTCTTCTGTACCTTCTCTATTAGTTCATTGTGCTTCTTGAATTCCGGTGACCAAACCTGAAAAACATAGTTTGTGCTTCAAACAACGTGTCAATATTATGTCGAATGATTCGTTGTCCATAAACTGAAATGCGACTGCAATATCTGCCAGCAGATGGCTTGTCTTCTTTGCAGTTCTCTTGAAGTGGAGCTCAGGCCACAGGTGTGTATATATATATATATATATATATATGTATATATATATATATATATATATATATATATATATATATATATATATATATATATATATATATATATATATGTAACAACGTCGACTTCCGACTCCGTCCCACACACCAGCTTATTCCCAGACAGATAAAATCTTCGTATCTAAATCCTCTTTCACTGTGTTCCAATTCTACTAACTCTACATCCATTGAGTTGGATTCCCTTAGCCATGTTTCAGACCCATTAAGGAGCTTTTTTTTTTTTTTACGTTGGAGGTTCCAGTCACGGAGAGAAGTCCACATCAAGGCCTGGCCTTAATTGAAGTATAAAGAAAATTATGAAACGGAAAAAGAAAAGACAAGGGAAAGTATTTACGAATTCTGGAGGACGTGAAAGATGTGTCTTTTGAAATCTGCCAGGTCATAGTTACTTGGAAAGACATGAGAGAGTCGAGAGTTCCAATGCTTCGACGTGTCGGGAAAGAAGCAGGTATCAAAACGGCCCACCCTTGAGTTGCCGATGGCCACACAATAATCATATGACGAAGCAGGTTGCCTAGGTGCCCTTGTAAGTCTATGCAATCCTCATCATTCTCTACTTCCCTCATGACGTTTGGCATCATCTATAAACTTATTCAAGTTATATCACTTGTTCTTGAATGTTAATCATATGAATCAAGAAGAACAGTGGTCTTAGGAGCGTGCCCTGTAGTAAGACACTGGAGATGCCAACCCATTTCGAGAAGGTTCTTCTGAAATGCGTCACTTGATCCCTTACACTAATGTTCTAACCATAACAGGAGTGTTATCCTAATCTTGCCTAATGATCCAGCTTCTCAATTAACTTCCCAAATACGTGGTACAGTGTCAAATGCTCTCTGCGTGGCACAGTGTCAAATGCTCTCTGCGTGGTACAGTGTCAGATGCTCTCTGCGTGGTACAGTGTCAGATGCTCTCTGCGTGGTACAGTGTCAAATGCTCTCTGCGTGGTACAGTGTCAAATGCTCTCTGCGTGGTACAGTGTCAAATGCTCTGTGCGTGGTACAGTGTCAAATGCTCTGTGCGTGGTACAGTGTCAAATGCTCTGTGCGTGGTACAGTGTCAAATGCTCTCTGCGTGGTACCGTGTCAAATGCTCTCTGGCAGTCCAGGAACACGGAAATCCGCCTGTCCTGTTTTTTATTTTTTTTTCAGTCCTTATTGTCTCTCACTGACTGATTACGTTTTCTAATGTTTTACAGGTCACACTCGTTAGAGTGACCTCTTAGTAGTTCAGCGCAATTTCGCTCTCTCCTATCTTAAAAATGGGCACATTCGCCTTCCTCTACTCTCTCCTGGCATTTCTTCTTCCTCCAGCGACATACTGAACAACTCTTCCATCTTTATATAGGTCAAAGCTCTTTCATAACCCCATTTCTGTAAAGCTGTTCAGTACCTTCTGTGTCATATGAGTTGGGACGACAAAGACATATTGTTTCTCTTTATGACAATACATCTGGACATTCAGCTCCTTGTATGTCTTCATATCATCCTTAAACACATCTTCCCTGTCTGAATCCCGAACACTAAACTAAACTGATGAAATTAAGATAGTCCACCCACCCTCGGGATATCAACCATAGAAGAAAACCAAGTGAATTTAAAACAGAAAACGGAAGCTGAAGGGAGTTGAATGCCAGTTTGGGTCGTCCCCCTCGAGGAAAAGACATAAAATGGGTAAGTAGGACCTAAAGGCGAGTTACCATAGAGGCCTGAGTGAGAAACGAATCTTATGAGAGCCGACTAAAAGGGATCAAATATATGTAACTTAGGGAAAGAGAAGGTTGAGAGGTGATCTAACACGGGGTATTCAGTATCATTAAAGGTTTCGATCTTCTTGTTCTTATGAGCTGCTTCTGGCCTCGTCTGGTTTCCACCCTTATGATAATGGATACACACACACGTTTGGACATACGTTCATATACCAATCAGAGTAGTGCAAAGTAGTGCCACAGAGACGCACACTAATCCATGATATTACCACACTAATCCATGATGCTACCACACTAATCCATGACGCCTACCACACTAATCCATGATGCTACCACACTAATCCATGATCCTACCACACTAATCCATGATGCTACCACACTAATCCATGATGCTACCACACTAATCCATGATGCTACCACACTAATCCATGATGCTACCACACTAATCCATGATGCTACCACACTAATCCATAATGCTACCACACTAATCCATGACCCCTACCACACTAATCCATAATCCTACCACACTAATCCATAATCCTACCACTACCACACTAATCCATGATGCTACCACACTAATCCATGACCCTATCACACTAATCCATGACCCCTACCACACTAATTCATAATCCTACCACACTAATCCATGACCCTACCACACTAATCCATGACCCTACCACACTAATCCATGACCCTACCACACTAATCCATGATCCTACCACACTAATCCATGATCCTACCACTACCACACTAATCCATGACCCTACCACACTAATCCATGACCCCTACCACACTAATCACAAACAACCTCGT